>NC_081409.1:83434982-83609982 GCF_030272615.1 Cryptomeria japonica
CAATTGGGATCAGGTTGAATGTTTGGTTTGATTGAAAAAGTTCATCTGTTAAGGCATGATTGCATTTAAAGCACAGTGTGATTGTGTGTCATTGGAGGGATGCTCAGTGATCTGTTTTTGTGCACAAAGAGATCATTTATTACAACATGCTTGTTTTTTAGGAGTTTTATAATTTTTTTGTTTGTTTTTTCAAGACTTTATTTAGTTTTTAGGGATTTTTTCAGGACATTTTTTGATTTTTATGGATTTTTTTTCAGGACATTATTTGATTTTTAGGGATTTTTTCAGGACATTTTTTGATTTTTATGGATTTTTTTTCAGGACATTTTTTGATTTTTATGGATTTTTTTTCAGGACATTATTTGATTTTGAGAAATTTTGCCCCCAGTGTCTAGCAAGGCAAGGAATATGATAGGTGAATAAATAGGCTTTCCGAAATGATGGTGGATAGAGGGAAGACAAAGGCCTTTTATTATGGAGACAATGCTGATGCAATTTTCAAGGGCTATGGCATGATGGGACAAGAGACTGGATATGACAATGTAAAGCAGTGACATGGCATGAGGGACATGTCAAGAGGTTTTTGAAACCATGTTTAAATTTTGTGTCTTTATGTCAGATCAAGATCAAGGAATGAAAAAAAAAGAGTGTATGGATAGTGATAAGATATGGATACGATAAGCAAGACCAAGAATGGATAAGGGACATGGACTGAAGGTCGGGATAGGATACAGGATGGTGGCAGAAAGTCGCAATACGCCAGGGAATATGGATGAAAGGTTATAATAAGCAAATGGATAAATGACCAAAAGCTATGATGGACTAAAAGCTGCAAACAAGATGATGCTCATGAAGATCCTCAGCCTTGTCAAGATCAAAGGTGGAAAAGGAAACTGGACATGAGGGACAATAGGATAATGGAGGGTAATGACAGGGGTTCGATAGGATAATGGAACAATGATGGACAAAATAATATGATAAGATAAAACCTGCCCCCAAGTGTGGTGTGCAAGAAGTTCATAAATTACGCATGATGCCTGTTTGCCAGGTTTTCATCATGGTACTTGCCCAAGGCACCTGTTTGCCAGGTTTTCACCAGTGGACGAATTATTTTTGCTTTACTTTTTTTTTCTTTCTTTTTTTTTGGATTTTGACTTTTTTCAATAGAAGATGGACACATGATAGGGGATGGAAGGACTCAAGCGTCTGTTTGTTTGGATAGTAGCCTTGAAAAAAAATGGATTATGACCTTTAAAAGTATGCTCAAAGATGTTGGTAGAATAAGGACATGGAAAATAAGATGAAACTAAGGTGAGAATTTATGCAAAGGATTGGATAAAAGGGATCGAAGGATGGAAAATATGCATTGGATAATGGATAGGGTATTGGAAGAACTGGGCTTCAGTGGATGGAAATGAAGGCAAGATCAACATTGGCACACACCTTGAGGGGTGATGGACTGATGGAGGACAAATGTATTTTGGATATTGAGATTTTGACGAAGGAACGACTATGGATTTTGGGACATAAGGGCCCAAAACGGATGAAGAAGGTGATGGAGGAACAATTTTGAGAGGTTTGGATGGAGGAATAGCAATTTTGGATGCCAAGTTGGATGTTTCCTTAGGCTTTTGTGCTTCAAGGAGCCGCTTAGGGATCCACATGGTTTTTGATTTTTCATGCTTTTGTGGTTCCTTGGAGTGCATTGCTTGCACAAGGGATTTAGGAACCCATATATATTTTGACTTTGCTTTATTTTTCTCAATGGGCCTTTATGGCCTTTTGGATATTTCTTTTTCTTTATAGATCATCTTGTTCTTTGTTTTGACATGTCGATTATATTGGACATGTTGATCCTTGAATACATGTGGATTGCTAGACTTATGATGCTTATACTTGGCATCCAAATTGCTTGGAGGGAGAAAGGAATGCATGGATGGATATGAATGAAATGGACTTCTTTTGGATGGATGAAATTGACTCAAGGATGTGTGCCTTTGCTGACCTTGCATAGAGGATGAAGGGATATAAGGACCTAAGATGGATGGAAAGTATGATGGGGAATGTGTATGTTTTGATTTTGATGGAGGGATACCAACACCTTGAGTGTGAGCTCTGTAGCCATGACCATTAGTATACTCTTTGATATGAAGGAGTTCTTGCTTGTGAAGGTCTACCCCTTTGCCTTTATCAATATTTTGACTAATAAGATACTCTTTGCTTTGGCAAGAAGATGCTAGTCCATTATGAGGTGGATATGATATGAGAGAAATAATGAGATCTTGAAGTGGATCGGATTGCACCAAAGTGGAAGAACCCATTATGCATGTCAAGGGTTCATGAACATCTTGCACTCACATGTTAGAATCATGAGGGGGATTAGGATAATGAGGGGGACTAGGATTGTGTAGTGGACATGGTTCAATGACAGGCTCTTCAAGAGATGGAATGGGAGAAATAATGGGATCATCAAAAGAAATGTGATCTTGGAGTGTATATGGAGGATTAGGATGCAGAGATGGAGGAACAAAAGGATCTTGTGGAGGATCTGAAGGAATAATTTGATCTTGACAAGGAGGAAGATCATTGGAATCCTCTTTAAAGGTGCTTTGCTCTTGACTTTCAATGGGATCATTGGAAAGGATGGAAAGGATATCTTGATCTGTCTCAGGAAGTGGAATGTCAATGGGATTTGAAAGGACATTGTGTTCATGAAATGGAAGGGGATCATTTGGGATTGGATGAGCTGGGATATCTTGATCTTGCTCGGGGAATGGAGTGTCAATAGGACTTTGGATATGATGGACAAGAATAGGGGAATCATCATGAGTGTCTGGGAAGATGAGATCCTGGTCAACTATTGGATAGGATGATAAGGTTTTGGGATCTTGATCTTGATCTGTTTTAACACGTGTTTCTTCATGCTCTAAATTATCCTCTTGACATGAGGTTGGACTTTGGATATGCATGGAGGATTCTGACAAGGAATCAATGCTTTGGCCTAAAGGAAATGCACTTTGAATATTTGTGATGGATTTTGGCAAGGAATCAATGCTTGAACATGAGGAAGAGGGACTTTGAATGGGGTCCTCTAAAATAGGTAATGGCAATAAAGTGCATGGTGGCATTGGGTCTTGTATTTCTGAAACATGACAAGGATGTGCATCATGAATTGGATTGTCTTGGTAATCAATTATGGATAGCTCTTGGATAATTGCATCCTTGGGTGTATTGTTTGATGAGGACAATATGGAAGGTTCTTGTGAAACTTCTAAAGGTGTAGGGATAGATGCCACTGGAGAGTCAATTTATTTGTGGGGGGATGAGGCATTGCTAGACATAAGTGTATTATTTTGATCTTCCTCAAAGAACTCACTTGGTAATTTCCTTAAGAGCATTGCAATAAAGCCACCTTTGTTTCGGGGTTTTGACATGATTGGATCTAGAATTTGAACTTGTTTGGCAAGGAGTTGGTTCTGATCTAATGTCATGTTTTGATATTGGACTTGGTTCAATTGTTCTGACATGTTTGAAACTTGGGTTGGTGTGTGCTGCAACCTTTGTTTTTGAATTTGTAATTGTGGTTGTTGACATTGATATGTTGATTGAACTTGTTGATATTCCACCATTGGTTGAACTATTTGTGGACATTGTATAGTTGGTTGGACATATTGTTGAAATTGGACCATTGGTTGTATATGTTGAACAATTGGTTGAACCATTGGTTGTGATGGTTGAAAATCTGATTGATAGTAAAAACCTTCTTGTTCTTGATGTGGAGGCACATAATGTTGAAATTGATGTTGTCTCTTTGCTTGAAATTGTTTCATCATCTCTATTTGTGAGAGGAGAGCTGGTATGTTTGATCGTTCAAGAAGAGATCTTACATCAATTGGCTCAATCTTTGGATTTCGACCTAGAAGTTTTCAAAACATTTTGGACATTTGTGATCTATTCTTCTCAATGTTTTTCACTCTTTGTTCCAAAATCTCCTCTTCTTGAGCTAGTTTCTCCTCTAGTTTTTGTATTTGGAGACTTGTTTCATCATAACAAGTTTGATCAATATTGCCTTGTTGTTGGGTTGGATAGAATTGTGATTGCATTGTCGGTTGATACGTCAAACTTTGTTGCATCATTGGTGCTTGGAACCTTGTTTAAATAGACATGTCACTATGCAATGTTTTTGGGATTTTTGATTTTAAAAGGATGATGTATGATATGCAACTAAATGCAACCTAGATAGACGAAAATGCAATCTATGGCAAGAATGCAACCTATGTTTTTGTTCTTTTTGAAGATTTTGACAAAATTTTGAAATGCAAATCTAAAAAGAGACCCTTAGGAAATTGAAATGATGTCTAGACCTCAAAGGACAAAAGGACCAAGTGACAAAAGGACAAAATGACAATGTCTCCCCTATATGCTTGGATACTAAGCTAGGTTTGACGAAATGATAATGATGACAAAAGGACAAAAGGTTTGATAAGGTCTAGACTTCCTAACAATGACTTAAGCTTTATCAAAGATTTGGATTACTCAAGTATGACAAGACCTAGTTTTTGAGACTATATGCAAAGGGACAATTGCTATGATATGATAATGACTTAAGCTTAATGAAGAGACTTAGGGTATACAAATATGAATGTATGACAATGGTATGACTTTAATGCAAGAGGACATATGCAAATGGATGACTCTTATTGATATGCAAAGGAGTATGACTCAGGTGAAACCTAACCTTGGTACTTGACAATGAATTTTGCAAAATGCAACCTAGGATGAACCTAAATCTAAGTGACATGAATGTTGAGACAAGATTTTGACAAATGTTTGACAACCATGTTTGAAGGTGTTTTGAACTTTGTTGGATGAAATGTTCTTGTGTTTAATCTTGTTTGGAATCAATTTGCCTTGTTCTTGAAACGAGATACAATTCAACTTTTGACAAGCAAAGAATACAAGATATTTCAACTTAGACTCAAGACAATCATGCTCGTTCCCACATTTCTTATGGTAAGCAAGGACATTAGGTACTTGAGAGGTAGACTCATTATGGGATTCAAGGAGAATACATAGATGCTTGACCCCACGGGCTCCCCTCCATGGCACTCACTTCTCAGGGCAGCCAAG
The DNA here is from genome assembly GCF_030272615.1 of Cryptomeria japonica. NCBI lineage: Eukaryota > Viridiplantae > Streptophyta > Pinopsida > Cupressales > Cupressaceae > Cryptomeria > Cryptomeria japonica. Next base: position 83,440,113 of record NC_081409.1, read on the forward strand.
CATCAGTCCCCATGGAAATCTCCCCATGGCGAACTTAGTATCTCTTCCAAGTATCCGAACTTGTCCTTCTCAAGCAACTAGAAGGGTTTTTGGCCTCTAAAAACAAGGTGTTTAGTAAGGATTTCTGTTAAGCGTTACTCCTTGATGTCACGCAAGCGTGATTGAGACATTAAGCCCATCAAGATACCAAACAAATGTAATCGCGCAAGCACGATTTAGACCAAGAGCCCCTACTTAGATGTTGATATGAGAAAGAGTTCAAGGGTCATCACTTCCCAAGTAACTGCAATTCCCACGTAACCCTTCCTTCAAAGCTTTCGCCCATCAGGTATTTGTTTATAGTGAGTTAGAATGCCAAGGTATTCTAGCCGTACTCACTTTGGGTCGTTCCCTTCTCACGATTATCACTTGCTTGCAAAAGCAAAGTGGTCGGGAAGGCAGGCCCTCTAAAGGTGATACACAATCAAAGACATGAGCATGGTATCGAAGATCTGGATTTCTGTTCACCCTAAGAAGGATGAGAGCATACTCTCCTACTCCAATGTCACACTCAACAATCAAAGCAAAAACATGTTCATTCCAACCTATTTAGAAATCACTAGGTGCCTAAAACATTAAAGACAAACACCAAGTTTAGTTGTTTCTCCAAGGCAATCTGCAAAACCCAAGTTAGAAGTTTGAGGTGTTTATTCTTTGACTATCGATTCTGCATAAAACATGTTAGTAGTTTGATTTGTTGTCTTTGCCATGCGTATGCCAAGATTCTGCACAGATAATTAGTACCAAAAACCAAAAAACAGAAAACAAAATGCAAAAAACAAGACAAGTTTCAAGTAAAACACTGCATTTTTACCTCTATTCTGGACTTTACACAGGCGCAGAACTCAGGACACAGGCGCAGAATGCATGACACAGGCGCAGAATGCATGACACAAGCACAAAATGTCTTCAACACAGGCGCAAGTTGCTTCACACATGCGCAGAAGTCCCTAGAAAACCCTGCACGACCCTGTTTTTGGGTTTTTTTGGCCTGCAAATCAACTTGAAAGCACTTAAAAACACAGTTAAGTGGTTAGATGGTTAGTGTTCACGTCGGGTTCACCAATTAATGTAGCATAGGAAATAGGAAATCATCACAAACAAATCAAAATATTAATCATAATAGCTCAATCACAAAAGCTCATTGCAATGATCTATCCTAAACACACTATCAATAGAGACATGAAAACAAAGCATACAAAACTAGAAATTAAGCAAACCAAAGGTATGATTTGAATGCTCCTTCATGCGGCTCCAATGTTCTTCTTTCTTCTCCAAATAGCTTTGTTGTGGATCTCACCTACTAGTGCATGATCATGATATGGAAGCAAGTAAACAAGATGATTGCTCAAGAGTACTCGAAGCGTGATTGATTAGAAATTCGATAATTTGATTAGGGGTTCAAAATACAATCAATTGGGGGTTTTGATTGAAGAAATTCATCCAATTTATAGACAAATTGGAGAGATGAACAAATTAGCATGATAGTGATTCGAATGGAAATTCAAATCAAGAATAGCAAAATTATGACATGTCTATGACAAATTATGCACTTTCTATGCAAAATTTGATTGATTGATAATTCATGACAATTTATGACAAATTTCTATGTCATTCCCATGAAATTAGGAGAAAAATAGGAGAGAATTGAAATTAGAAATTAGGAAATTAGAAAAATGAAATTGATAAAAATTAGGAATTAGAAATTGATGGAAAATAGGAAATTAGGTAAATTAATTAATAATTTGTCATTTATTAATTAATTCACAAAAAGAGGAATAATTAGCCAATTAAATGAACATTTAATTGCGATGAGAAGACTTAGGATAAATAAATAATTTATTAATCCTAGAGAGAGAAATGACAAACAAGTTTAAATGATTAAATCATAAAACCTTAGAAGATGAATTAGCAATGCAAAGGATGACAATTAGGTCTAGATGAAAGATAATTAATGTCGATCATGATTTTGAATTGATAAATGACCAATGTGATAAATGATTTGATTGATAAATGCGCCAATTGCCGAGGAACAATGACTAATTGATCCAAATTGACATGATTGAGAAAGACGATGATGATCGATGACAAAATAGATTGCAAGATGACAAGATTGAAAATGACCACGATCGATGACAAATCGATCGCAAAATGACAAGATTGAAAAATAACAACGATCGATGACAAATCAATCGCCAGATGACAAAATTGATAAGAGGACAAAACCCTAATTAGGATTGACGATGTCCAAAATGATGACAAATGAGCACACACATTGATGCGACAGGATAAGATTGACAAAAATTATGACTGCAGATTGTTGTCGACAAGACCAATTCGAAAGCGATAAAAAAATGAGGAATGCAGAAGAAGGACTCGATGCTTGCAAACGATAAAGATCAAGTGCGCAACATAGAAGAAATGTTAATGCGATGCAAGAACCCTAAAATAAGGCAATGCGCAAATGTTAAAGTATGACTCCGCAAACGTTGACCATTTTTAGGTGTCTACAGTGATAACCATTGATAGTATTATGTGTTGTCATCAATAATAATTTCTCTTTCAAATCTCAAATCTTCTAACCATAATGATGATGACTATTCAGATATAGACGAATGCAAAGGGTCGAATATGTGCGTTGGAGCAGAGGAAGGAGGAATATGCCACAATTTTGCAGGTACATACAATTGTTCATGTGCAGGAGATGGTTTTCATAATGGGACAAGATGTATATCCAGAAGCTCCAACTACCTCAAACTTGCAATCATAGGTGAGCCTATAGCATGCCTCTGTATGTTTTTCAAAATAAATACAGCACATGTAGTAAAAAAAAATTGTTTGGTGAGAGTGCAGGCACTGTTTCTTCATTCGTTGGAGTTTCTATGGTAGCTTGTGGACTATTTTGGTGTTTGAGCATGCGTCGCTCGAAACATGCTAGATTGAAGAATTTTCGCCAGAATGGTGGGATACAGTTGCAGGAACGCATTGCTTCTATGGGAGGAAAAGAAAGCCTCAAAATACTTTCTGAAAGAGAGCTGGAAATGGCTTCCAATAATTTTTCAACAGAACTTGGAAAAGGTGGCTTTGCAACTGTGTACAAAGGAGTTCTTGTGAACGGTATGCCTGTAGCAATTAAAAAACCCAAATCAGTTTCTGATGAGTTTATCAATGAAATTATAGTCTTGTCCCATATTAGTCACAGGAATGTAGTGAAATTGTTTGGCTGTTGTATGGAAAGTCAATTCCCATTGCTCGTATACGAATTTGTGTCAAATGGAACAGTTTTTGATCATCTACACTCTAGAGAGAACCATTTGACATGGGAGACAAGGAGACAGATTGCCATTGAAACAGCAGAGGCAATAGCATTTGTGCACCTTCAGGCTGCTCAACCAATTTTCCATCGGGACATAAAATCTTCAAATATTTTGCTCGACAATACTTTTACACCAAAAGTAGCAGACTTTGGTCTTTCTCGACTGCGACCTTCGGATGATAGACACTTGAGCACCATGTTTGCATCTGGCACTCCAGGTTATGTGGATCCTGAGTTCGTGAGGAGCAACCAGTTTACAGATAAGAGTGACGTATTTAGCTTTGGCGAAGTTTTGGTGGAGCTTCTCACGGGTTTGAAGCCATTGCTTTCTATAGGAGGATCTACTTGTGCTCTGTATGACCATTTCTTGTCCGCAATTAATGACAACCACCTCATTGAAATTTTTGATCCTAAAGTGCTGAAAGAGGAAATCCAAGGGCAGATGGAGAATATGGCAAGATTAGCAAAAGCATGCTTGCAAGTGAAAGCAAAAGCAAGGCCATCCATGAGAGAGGTAGTGGAGGAACTTGTTTGGATAAGAGCTGCCACAAAACAGCCAGGTTTTTATGGAGATGTGAGTCTTGTCGAGCACACTGGTGATCCAAAACAAGCTAGGTCGAGTTATCATCCTTTGCCAACTACAAGTGATGGTACTTCTAAGGATCCTAGAGAGGATTATTACTACAGTTAACCATCTGTTAAGGCGATTTCTCCGGAGGGTCCTTCAACTGCATTGATTCAGATTGAGATGCCAGATATGTATGCACGATGATCCAAGCCAATGCATGACTGAAGAAGCACGCAGGTTAGACACTCTTCATGTCTTATTTCTAAGAAGCGGAAAATAAGGCTTGTCTCTTATGGCGTGCTATAGAATGGCTAACGAGCCTTTAATTACGTTTATACATGTTGTTTCTAGAAGCAATTTTATTTTCCTTTGGTATGACACAACAAATCATTTTTTTCTCTACCTGGTTGATTCAAAAGTAAGCCAAAGTTTCTTACTCTAGTATGAAGCAACAAATCATATTTACTCAGTTTATTCTTACTTTTACTCATTTTATACGTGCAGGTATTTTGCAAACAGCAGCTACTGCAGTCGCCATATGTTTAGTGTCGAGCTATTGTTACATTTTGATGTGTCCATTTAATTTTTGGTTTTGTGCAAGTATTAAATATTTTATTTGATTTCTTGTGAGAAACAAGTTGTAATTATGCACAATCCTAGTGCAGTACATTATATGGTTTTTATGGTCAGAAGGTGTTTATAAAATTTATTATCTAATCGTGATATAAGAATTCTTTATTTATAGTTCTATATGTTTTTTTGTATTAAAACCAAGCGAAACAGTTACATAGAATAAGATAATAGCACAATCAGATATACTAAAAGCATGGACAGTCATATGAGCATACGTACTACACTAACTATACTTGTGAACATGCTGAAATTTACACATGATTCTTAACTTGCATGCTCTGTTACATGAATTTATAATGACTAGATTTGTGATCATGGTCGAATTTTAAACTTGACCCTTCATTTGCTGAAGTTAGTTGCATATGTTTGACATAAAAAATGTTATTAATAGAAATAATTCACTACAAGAAGATAATTTCATGTCTCTAATCTTAAAGGTAAAGATATAATTGTGTTATGAATAATATAAATATATTATTTGTAATTTATGCATTTTATTTGATAAAAATAATAATTTATTGTGTAGTAAATATATATTTTAATTGGTTAATATACAATCATTTATTTCATTAATTAATTTTTTTATTTTAAATCTTCTAATTTATGATGTGAATGTTTAAATATTTTTTATTGTCATAATCTTTGTTTATTTAAATCATTAAATATTGTAATGGTCATAAATATTTAATCTAAAATTGGACGTAACTTCTTGTTATATTCAAATAAGGAAATGGAAATATCTATATAAATTAGAAATAAATATTAGAACTTATGTATTTACTTTGTGCATAATTCTTTAGTGTAAAATATGAAGACGAAAGCTTCAACACTAGGTTGTTGGGTTTTTTAGACTCAACAAAGAATTTAATTATATAAAAGGACCTAAAAACACAAAAACTATAGAAACATAATGCTAAATTATTAACTATGTCCTTGGTTTCATACAATTAGCTGTGATGTATTTTTGGTGTTGGATTGCTATTATTACAATGGTGAATATGAATATTACAACTTATGGATTTACTTCATGTATAGTTTTTCAATGCTAATGAATGAATATGAAATCCTCAACGCTAGGTTGTTGGGTCTCTAACACTCCGTTAGGTATATCTCTATATGAAAGAAAAGTAATAATACAAAAAGCATATAAGCATAGTGCTAAATTACTAAGTATGCAGTTGGTTTCATACAATTCGTTGTAATGAACAATATTTATTGTAAGAATTTATAATTATTTTCATATGTATTGTTGGTCTTCATTTTTTAAAAACTCTTTATATTTAATACCATACCATTCTCCCCCACTACATTGTTTGGTAACTCTAGGGCTATGATATACAATTCAATTATCTTATGATGTACACTTTATTACATTATTTTCAAAATTTTCTACAAGAGAGGCAAAGGGCTTACCTAAATTCTTTGATTTCCATGTAGATTGGCCTTAGAATAAAGATTCACCTTCTTGAATATTATACTTCGATTGAATTATATTTCAATTTTCAAATATTTATCTTTTTCTTTATATTTTCATTTAAAAAATATTTATATAAATTCATTACACTTTTTCATTTAGCGTCTATGTTTCAATCACTATTCACTCCTTGTACACCCAACTCTCTAATTATTAACTTTAAAAATTAAAAAAAAATTTAAAAAACTCATTATTAAGTTTCACATGTACCAAGAGCTACCCATTTTAAAGCATTTTTGGATCATAATTGGTCCATTTGTGCACCTTTATTGGTAGTCATAACGTGCTAAGTGCACAATTATTGGGGCATCTTTAGCTAGGTATGAAGCAACATTTTGAAATGTGTACTTTTTGACCCTTGCATGCATAATGGATCCCACAATGTGCATTGTTACTACCTAGAAGCCAAAATAATAGCTATAAATAATTAAGTCGCATGAAAGAACAATACAAAAATAATCATCAAAATCTGATGTACTATTTATAATATGTGAATGTACGTAATTAGCTATAACGTCTACTAATATGCTTCCCCTAATACTAAAAAAGAACATTTGTTAAAGATTCCATTTACATTAATTTCCTTAAATGCAGACAAATGAAACCAAATGCAAACTTATACTTAACTTGCAGACTTTAATCTTCTTCTACCTACTTTAAAAATAAAATATTTTTTATTATTAAAAAATAAATAAAATCATTATTCATAAAAACACAAATCTCAAAATTTCAATTACCATCCACGGATGTGATACATTGGATTGGCAATTAGATTTTTATCGACATGACCAATATTGCATTACACCCTGTTAAGAGTACAACATTTCAATATCAATATTTCATTATAACACCTCTCTTCAGTCGTTCCATGGTTGGGCTTATTTTCCAAGTCGATGAAATACTGCCATCAATGTCTGAAGAATTTTCAAACCATTGAAGAAGCCCACCGTGTAAAAACGGGTGGAAGGATTTTCGGTTTAAAGCGCACCATGTGGAAAACTGCGGTGGCAATTATGTGGAGGGGAGAATTTTTTGGAGTGAAAGTAATCGCCTATTTATTTACTTGAGAAATTGGTGCAAGTCCATCGCTCACTTGGAATATAAGCCCCAACCGTAGAACAAATGAGAATTTTTTGGAGTGAAAGTAATCGCCTATTTCTTTGAGACGTTGATATTGTGAACTCCGTTGGTTCAAATGAAAATCCTTCCACACGGTCGACTTGTTTATAGGTTGATACAACTCTATACAATTTGGTGTGGTTCATATTTGAGGTTTGAACTCAAGCATTGCAAAGAAATTATCATTCATTATTTTCATAAAAAAAATTAATATTTATTATGAAAAATATAATAAGCATTATATATTCATATTATATTTTTAATAATTTCATTTTGTAGGTATTAATATGTATTTTAGATTTTTTATGTTAGTATTATTGGAATGAGTGATCATCCAACAAATTTCAATGCTTTATCCTTAAGCATCACCTAAATCTATGGAATTCTAAAGTTTGATTATTCATGCTCATAAAAAAATGTGCTTAACCAAATTGATATTTTAAACCCATCTTCCTAAAATAGTCAGAAATATGAGTTTCTAACTTTCCGTTTTCATTAAAAATTATTTTATTTTATCAACACTATTTAATTTATTTTTACTTGTGCTTAATTTATAATTTCTTTTTTTAAGAAATCACCTTTCATTATTTTCTTAACTTTATAAGCAAAGTTTACTTTGAAAATATAATAAACATATATATTCATCATATATTTTAGTAATTTCATTTTTAAGCCGAGAGACTTCTACAATGGCAGCAAATTTATGCGTCAACATTTGGGGGTTTTCAATAATTTTGACTGTCATTTGGTTTTCAATTATTTAAGGTTTAAAATAATAATTAACTAATATAGAAAGTAAAATAATTAATATATTAATAGATCTGGTTTTCAAAACGGTTACGAGACAGTTTCGATAATTAAAAATTGCAAAAACGGTAGTGCACCATTCTTTGAAGGGATCAATTGTGTAGTTTCATTGTGAGATAGAGGTATGTAATATTGTTTTACATCTTGTTTTCATATTGTAGGTTTGTTGAATCTATTTTATTTGTAGAATCATCAGCATACTAATATTCAACTTTTGGAAAGCTATCTAGATTGATTCTTCTGTGTAGTTGTGTGATGGGTGAAGATGTGGAGACATTTACACCAAAACAACTGGGTTATCTTGAAGAAAATCTTGTGCTTGCAACAAAGAAAGTTTGAGAGAGAAAGGCAAACATATTAATACGTGTATAAGAATTGAACAAAAAATACTATATACTGATCAGTTTACCTCTTTTACTTGGTGTTTCAAAATAGATAGAAGTCTTAAAATATGAATGCCCAAAGACAGGAAGCAAGGTAACATTGACACAAGCATTTAATTTTCTTCTAAAAATAGTTGTTATCTATTAACAGCATGAATTTTCCACACTTTATAATTTTAGTATGCATTGATCTCTAGTTTTGATTCTTAATATTTACCAACATCAATGTTTTAGATATGAAAACAAAATAAAATCAGTTTCATGTTACTGATGGATTGTAATATAAGATCTAAAATTGCGAAGAAGAAAATAAATGAAACCAATTTTATCTTAAAGGATCATGGAAATATGATCCAAAATATTGATATTATAAAATGTTGCAAAACTGAATCCACAAATCTACACATACTGAGTATTCATCTCCTAAATGTGTTTACTTTGATCTTGGTTATGTACACGTAATTGGATTCCAGCATAAGTGCTTTATTCTCAAGGAATGGGTGGGTATTACCTACAAATTCATTCATTTGGTTAAAGACTTTATATTTTTACAATCAGATGATATCTTCAGAAGAATTACAAAATCAATAATATGAAAAGGATACAAATTCCAACTAAACTTTGTAACACTAATATTTGTCTGTTCCATCCTATAGCTTACAAATCTAGAAAATGATGAAGAAAATAGTCTAAACGATTGTAACTTGGAGGGGCAAGAAAATGGTCTAAACGATTGTAACTCAGAGGGGCAAACTTCTCCACCTGCATTTCATGTACAACCAAGCCAGTCGAACTTGCAAGGTAGTGGATTTTGAAACTCTAACCCTAGAGATTAGGGTTTCTGCTCCGCTATCTGTTTCTCCATAGATTTTTAAGGTGTTTACCTGCATGTACGATGATGCTGCTTCGTGGACGAAAGCACATGTTTTTATACCATAAATAGATTTGCACAAAAAAGTATCTGTAAACAACCTTGTTTTGGCAATTATAGTGAAAAAAAAAAAGTTATGGTGCACACTGAAAAACAAATTACTAAATCCAGTTCATCTTTGTGGTTTTAATGGTAGTTTTTAAATTGAGGAGCACTTCAGCAATGTCTAGAAGTTTTCCTGGCAGATTGATATAACTTTTTGTCATAGATTGTGATTGAAACTTTCTTTTAAAATTAATTCTTTCAATAGATTGTGATTGAAATTTTGTTTAAGAATGATAAAAAGAAAAAGTAAGAAATTAAAAAAACTAAAAAATAGATATCCTATTTTCAATGCATCATTTTATTTTAATATCTCTTTCGATCCATGAAGGTGAGTCCAAATTTACCAAAAAGATTGAATGAAAATAATGAGTAGTTTTAAAGAAGTTTAATCTACTTAAGAATGATAAAAAGAAAAGTAAGAAATTAAAAACCGAAAAAATAGATATCCTATTTACACTGGGTCATTTTAACTAAGTCACGGGTAGAGGAGTGTTGATCTAGATTGAGGTTGTAGAGGGATTCTTTAACATTTATTCATTTGTGAATTTTTCTAGGTTGACATTTATTCACTTTCAAAAGATTTAGGGTTTTTATATAATGTTTGGTTTTGTTGTATTTAATTTGGGGTTTTGCATTTTATATTTTTGTATATGTTGCATAGTATGTTTTCATTATATTTATGAATAACTTTTTCAATTTTAATAAACTCATTTGAATTGCAGAAATGAGGAGATCAATGCATTGCAGAAGGAATGCAAGATGCCAGTGAGAGTTGTAAATCTATTTTACAACTAATAATTGATTCATTTAATAATTAAAAACAATGAATTTATTTCAATTTTAAAATCTGAAATGATTTGCATGCAAAAAAAAAGGTAGAATAAAAATGTTATATGTGTAAATTAATTAAAGGTTATGAGTAAGATAATTTTAATTATAAGAAACTTTGAACTATTTTAAAATATCTATATTTTAATTATAATAAACTTTGAAGCTATTTTAAAATGTATTTATTTCATTAGAACAAAGCTTCACGGTAATTATTTCATAAAAAAATTCAAATAAGGAAAAACAATATTCATAAGAAAATTACATAATATTAAAGATATTTTTAATATTTTATAAAAAATGACAATAAGTGTTATGAATGCGTTATCCTACAATAGTTACCTATTTATAGCCTTACCTTAACACTAAACTCTAATTAACTATAACCTTAACCCCTAAACCTAATCTCTCTAAATAAATGCAAACCCTAACCTAATCTTAAAGTTAACCCTAATCATATAGTTTTTAAATTTTCCAAATTATATCATAAAAGTTTAAACCCTTATTTAATTTTTTGGTTTGATTACCATTATTTGAATTTTAAAATTTGAATTTTTTTTCATGCAAAAACAAAAAGGGTAGAATAGAAATTTTGTTAATATATTTAGATTAATATCTTTTCTTTTTTCAATTTCACAACTAAAAGCATAATCTAACAATTTATTATCAATTAACTTTTACTAATGCCTATAGAGTATAAGTTTAAGTTTTATTTTAAAATATAAAATTAAGGAAACAAAATATTCATAAGAAAAGTACATAACAATAAAGATTCTTTTAGTATTTTATAAAAAATGATTATAAGTGTTATGAATGCATTATCCTACAATAGTTACCTACTATCCTTACCTTCAAACTAAACTCTAATTAACTATAAACTTAACCCCTAAACCTAATCTCTCTAATTTAATGTCAACCCTAACATAACCTTAAAGTTAACTCTAACAATATAATTTTTAAATTTTTAAAATTATATCATAAAGGGTAAACCCTTCATTAATATTTTGGTTTGATTACCACTAGGCTTTGATAAACATTAAAATAATAATCTAATCATTGTTTTAGTTTTAAATTTATTCTAAAACTAATTATTTATTCATTTAACAACATTAAAAAAATACAAACCCTAACTATAATGAAAACCTTACCTAATAAAACCCTCACCTTGACAATATCTCTAATCTAGACCTAATTGAACTCTAAACCATAACTTGACCCTAAACTTAAATATAACCCTAACTTCACCCTTACTACAATCCTAACCCTAACCCTTAACACTAACACTTAACCTATGATACAAACCCTAACCCTTGAGATAATCCTAAATGTAACCCTAATCCTAAGCCTAACCATAATCTTAACCTTATCCCTAACCTTAACCATAACCATGATATAAATCCAAACCCTAACCATTAGCCTAACCCTAACAATGATGTAAACCCTAACTACAATCCTAACCCTAACCCTAACCCTTAACCCTAACTCTATCCCTCTAATTGAAAACCCTAAATCCAAAACCCTAACTCTAACCCTCTAATATAAAACCCTAAATCCTAACCCCTAACCCTAACTCTAACCTTAAACCCTAAATCCAAAACCTAACCATTAACCTAACCCTAACACTGATGTAAACCCTTACTACAATCCTAACCCTAACCATTAACCTAACCCTTAAAGAGATGCAAACCATAACCATTAGCCAAACCCTAACCCTAACCATGTTGTAAATCCAAACTGTAACCATTAACTTAACCCTAACAATGATATAAACCATAAACATAATCCTAATCCTAACCCTAACCCTATGATATAAACCCTAACCATTAGCCTAACCCTAACAATGATGTAATCCCTAACTACAATCCTAACCCTAACCCTTAAAACCATAACTCTAAGCCTCTAATATAAACCTTAAAACCTCAACCCCAATCCTAATGTTGTGATATAAACCCTAACCCTAAACACAAAACTAACCATAATCGTAAATCCTAATCCTAGCCCTAATCATAATCCCATGACATAAACCCTAACCCTAGAAATAATCATAACAATAACACTAAATACTAATCCTAACAACAATTGTAAACCTAACCCTAACCTTAACCCTAAATCCAAAACCTAACCATTAGCCTAACCCTAACAATGATGTAAACTCGTACTGCAATCCTAATCCTAACTGTTAACCTAACCCTAAAAGTGATGTAAACCATAAATATAAATCCAAACCATAACCATAACAATAAATATAAATCATAACCCTAGAAAAAATCCTAAATGTGACCCTAAATCCTAAGCCTAACCATAATCTTAACCCTTTCCCTAACCTTAATCCTAACCATGATATAAATCTAAACCCTAACCATTAGCCTAACCTTAACAATGATGTAAACCCTAACTATAATCCCAACCCTAACCCTTAACCCTAACTCTCACCCTCTAATATAAACCCTAACCCTAACATCGTGATATAAACTGTACCCCTAAACATAAAATTAACCATAATTGTAAATCCTAATCCCAACCCTAATCCTAAGTCCATGATATAAACCCTAACCCTATAAATAATCATAACAATAACATTAAATCCTGACCCTAACAATAATCGTAACCCTAACCCTAACTTTAACCTTAAACTCTAAATCCAAAACCTAACCATTAACCTAACCCTAAAAATGATGTAAACCCTTACTACAATCCTAACCCTAACCATTAACCTAACCCTAAAAGCGATGCAAACCATAACCATTAGCCAAACCCTAACCATGTTGTAAATCTGAACTATACCCATTAACTTAACAATAACAATGATATAAACCATAAACATAATCCTAATCCTAACCCTAACCCTATGATATAAACCCTAAATCCTAAGCATAACGATAATCTTAACCCTAACCCTAGCCTTAACCCTAACCATGATGTAAATGCAAACCCTAACCATTAACCTAACCCTAAAAGTGATGCAAAACACAACTATAACCCTAACCCTGCACATAAACCTAAGCATAACCATAAATCATAAGCCTAAACATAATCTTGACCCCGACCCTAACCCTAACCATTAACGTAAACCTAAGAATGATGTAATATCTATCTATAATCCTAACCCTAACCATAGACATAACCCTTACCATAATTTTAAATGTTAATCCTTTGAACCACAATCATAAACTTAACCATAACCCTAACCCTGATGCTAATCCTAACCCTAACGTTGTGATATAAACACTAACCCTAAATGTAAAACTAACCATAATCATAAATCCTAATCCTATCCCTAACCCTAATCCCATGATATAAACCCTAAACCTAGAAATAATCATAACAGTAATACTAAATCCTAAGCCTAACCATTAACTTAACTCTAACAATGATATAAACCCTTACTGCAACCATAACCGTAACCATTAACCTAACCCTAAAAGTGATACAAACCATAACTATAACCCTAACCCTAACCCTAACCCTTAACCCTGAGTATAACCCTATGATATACATCCTAACCCTACACATAATCCTAACCATAACCATAAATCCTAAGCCTAAACACAATCTTAACCCTAACCCTAACCCTTACTCTAACCATTAACCTACCCCTAACAATGATGTAAAATCTATCTATAATCCTAACCCAAACCCTAATCCTATGATATAAATCCTAACCCTAGACATAACCCTAACCATAATTATAAATGTTAAGTTTAACCATAATCTTAAACTTAACCATAACCCTAACCACTGTGCTCACCCTCACCCTAACACGGTGATGTATAAACAACAACCCTAAACATAAAAACTAACCATAAATGTAAATCCTAATCCTAACCACAATCTCAACCCTAACCCTAATCATGATGTAAATCCAAACCCTAACCATTAAACTCACCCTAACAATTATGTAAACCCTACCTATAATCCTAACCCTAACCCATAACTATAGCCACCCTAGCCCTATGATATAAAGGTCCTAACCCTACATATAATCTTAACCATAACCCTAAATCCTAAGCCTAACCACAATTTTAACATTAATTGTAACACTAAACATGATGTAAATACAAACCCTAACCATTAACCTAACCATAAAAATGATGTAAACCCTAACTATAATCCTAAACCTAATCCTTAACCCCAACCCTAACCACAATCATAACCCTAACCTTATGATATAAACTCTAATCATAGAGATAATCCTAACCATATACCTAAAAATTAAGCCTAACTAGAACCTTAACCCTTACAATGATGTAAATCTAAACCCTAACCATTAACCTAATGCTAACAATGATGTAAACCCTAACTATAATCCTAACTCTAACCTTAACCCTAGACATAATCCTCACCATAATGATAAATCCAAAGCCTAACCATGATCTTAACCCTATCCCTAATCTTAATCATGAAGTAAATCCAAACCCTAATCATTAACCTAACCCTAACAATGATGTAAACCCTAACTATAATCCTAACCCTAATCATAGCCCTATGATATAAACCATAACCCTAAATCCTAGCCTAATCACAATCTTAACGCTAATCGTAACACTAAACATGATGTAAATCCAAACCCTGACCATTAACCTAACCTAAACAATGATGTAAACCCTAACTACAACCATAACCCTAGCCCTAATAGCAAGACAAAATGAACCCTATTCCTTATTGAATTAGGCCTACTATTTTAAACCAAATCAAATCCTAACCGTAATAGTAAACCATAATGAACCCTAATCCTTATTGAATTAGGCCTACTATTTTGATTCCAATCCTAACTATAATTATAAATCTAGAATTGCACCAAATAGAATACTAAACTATACAACAATATATATATATTGAATTTAATTTATGTCATGTCTTTCAATTCATGCTGCGACTGCTGCTAGCTTATATATTTAATAATATATATAGAATAAGCCGAGAGGTATCCTTCTCGAGGCACCTATTGCACTTTAATGTTGATAAATCAATAAAAAAATAGGCGCCTCTAGAAGGATACCTCTCAGCGTATTCTATATATATATTATTAAATATATATAAGCTAGTGTAAGTATTAATATATATTTTTAAAATTTTCATGTGAGTAGTATTAGAATGAGTGATCATCAGGGGATTTCAATAACATAGGGAATACTAAATTTTGATCATTCATGCTCATAAAAAATGTGTTTTTAAGAACACAAACTAAATAGATCTCTTAAACCAATCTTCCTAAAAATAGTGAGAAATGAGTTTCTAAATTTCAATTTTAGTTCAACATTGTTTTATTTTATCTACACCATTTAATTTATTTTTACTTGTGTGTAATTTTTAATTTTATTTCTAAAGAAATTATCATTCATTATTTTAATAATTTTTTTTAGATTTTTACTTCAAAAAATATAATAAACTTATATAAGCATACTATATTTTAATAATTTCATTTTGTAGATATTAATATATATTTTTGAGATTTTGATATTTTTATATGTTAAAATAAAAATGATTTAATTTATAATATATATTTATTTTTATTGTTGACAAAGTAAAATAACAGTATGTATTTATTTAATTTTATTTTATATTTTAGTTTTAGAGTATTTGACCATTTCTATTATATTTATATTTATATATTTTAAGGCAATTTCTTTGGAGGGTCCTTCAACTGCATTGATTCAGATTGAGATGCTAGATATATATGCACGATGATCCAAATCAATGCAAAAAATCAAATTTACGGTTAGTTTATTCTTATTTTCAACCCATTTAAATGTGCAGGTACTTTGCAAACATCAACTACTACAGTTACCATATGTTTAGTGCCATGCTACTGTTGCCTTTTTGGTATTGAATAAGTATTGAACTTTTTATTTAATTTCTCGTTAGAAACAAGTTATAATTATGTTCAATCCGAGTGCCATACATTATGATTTTTATTTAATTTGTATTGTGTATAGAATATATATTTAATTAGTTAATGTATTTTGATTAATTAATTAAAAAAAATTGTTAATAGTTTATTTGCAATATGAATATTTAATTGTTTTATTGTCACAATATTTATTTATTTAAAATATTATTATGGTCTTCAATATTTAATTTAAATTAAAAGTAACATATATACAAATCAAGAAATGCAAATCTCGAGCTAAATTAGAAATAAAAATTACAATTGATGAATTTACTTTGTGCATAATTCTTTAGTGTAAAAAAAACAAAGATGAAAGCCTCAACCCTAGGTTGTTTGGTCTTTCAGACTTACCAAAGAAATTTTTTATATAAAAGGACCTAAAAATGCAAAAATAATAAAGATTTAATGCTAAATTTATAAACTCGGTTACACATAATTAGATGCAATGTC
Source organism: Cryptomeria japonica (assembly GCF_030272615.1). Taxonomy (NCBI): domain Eukaryota; kingdom Viridiplantae; phylum Streptophyta; class Pinopsida; order Cupressales; family Cupressaceae; genus Cryptomeria; species Cryptomeria japonica. Next base: position 83,456,596 of record NC_081409.1, read on the forward strand.
TATAATATTATCGTAAGAAGTTATTTTTTATTTGTATGTATTGTTGGTGTTGGATATTTATTATTACAACTGTGAACATAGATATTACAAATTATGAATTTATTTCATGCACAATGCTTTTAGTACCAAATAATAAAGATGAAAGACTCAAAGACGAGGTTATTGGTTCTCTAACACTCTATTGAGTACATCTTTATATAAAAGACTTAACAACACAAAACATATAGAAATGTGGTGCTAAGTTAGTAATCATACACTTGCTTTCATGCAATAATTTGTGTTGCATAATATTTATCATAAGAATGTAGAATTAGTTTTATATGTATTGTTGGTGTTGGGTTTTTACAAACTATTGATATTCAATTGCGTGCAATTCTTCCTCATTCCCTCATTTAATAACTCTAGGGGAAGAACTATCATTAGGATATAAAATTTTATTATCTTGTATTATATGATTTATTATGTTCTTTTCAAAATGATTTATATGACAGGCAAAGGACTTACTTAAATTCTTTGATTTCCTTGTAGACTAGTCTTTATTCTAAGAATTACCTACCAATTTCCTTTTAAGGTTTTCTTTGAGAAATGATCTCTTCTCATCCTTGTTGAAGCTTGTGAATGTAGTGCAAATCTTACAATGATATATTCACCATATTTTGTAAGGAAAAAGACTTGGTGGATTGCATCAATGTTGAGTTACAAATATATGGGAATAAATATAAGGAAAATAACAAAGTTTTTGATTATGGGAAAAATAGGTTTTGAAGGGATGTCGAAACCCTTTACAAAATATCCTTAAGAGATAAAAGCATTAAGCAACAAGAAAAGACAAACTGCCAAAAAACCAGCACAGTCAAGGGCATAAATCAACAAAAAAGGCCAACAAAACCAGCCAAGTCCAACTAAAACATAAACGAGACAGAAAACAAATTACTTCATGTTTTTAAGGGAATTAGCCAAATTTTTGCTAATCCCTTGCAAATTTTTGATATTATCCCTAAGCTTAGGGATATCCTTGGAAGAGGTCGCAGTCACTTTTTCATGCTTGCCCTTGTTCTTTTCACCGCACCATGAGGAGCACTTTCCATGGTTCCTGCCTCAATAGCATCCTCATCCATATCAAGATCCACTACAGGTTTGGGGGTGCTGGAAGCTTCAAGGAACTTGGAACTATCCTCTAAATTCTTAGTAATAGAGGTAAGGATGTCTGTAATCATCATCAGAAAGTTTTTCATAGCTTTTTTTCCTTCCTCAAGATTACCAATCTGAGCTTCCAGCTTCTCCAATTTTTCCTCCATTCCTTTTTTCCACTGTTCCTTGTTTATTCTGGCTTTCTTCCCTTTTTCTTCCTTTTGATTCTCAGTTTTTTCCATCTTCTTGATTCCTTCATAAACCCACTTGTCAAAACCCATGTGATCCTCAGACTGGTTTTTGAGTTTGTCCAGAATAATCCCCTCTCCATCTTTATCCTGACACCTGCTCGAATTCTCCTTGTCCTTCTCCTGCTTAGGTTTCTTGTCCTTTTCCTGCTCAATTTCCATTTCCTTTTCCTCATTAACCTTGTCCTGCTCTTCCAGTGGCTGACTGTTAACAATTCCTATGCTCATACTGTGGGTTGGACTATTTTGATCAGAAACTTCCTCAGCTCCTCCTTCCTCTTCTCCCACTTCCTCTTCCTTCCAACTCTCCTCTCCATCAAACTCATCGGTCTCCATCTCACTTCCATCTTTACCAATGTCCTCAGATTCAATCTCTATGTTCTTCTGATTACCCTTATCCTCTTGAATTTTCTCCAAAGTAGCTTTTTTACATTTTTGGCTCTGTGTACCCTCTTCCTTACTAGGCCTTCCTTCCTCCATCTTCCTCTTACCTTTCCCCGGAGATGCCGACAATCTCTTGTTTTCCTAGATAGACAGGATCTTGCAATGCTCATAAATGAGGAGAATAAGGCCACTATGAATCACAGGAAAGGCAGGGTTCTTGCTATGTTTATTTAGAGATTGCGACAAAGACCTAAAGAGGTAATAAGGTAGAGATATCCTCTTCTCATGTCTAAAATGATTTAAAAACACAAAATGGTATGTGTGGACCCTGGTAAAATGACCCTCCATAGTAATATATTCCATGATGGCATTGAGCACACAACCCCAGATTTTCTTAATATTGGAAGCATCATAAAACCCCCTGTCACTTTTCCTATTTTTGCTCTCTCCTTCTCTTTTCGCGGAAAAAGTTTAACAACATTATTAGACACTTTCAGGTCTCTAAAGAAGTGAAGACCAGAGTGGGGCATACCTGTAACCATTGCTATGAGATCTGCATCCAGCTTAAACCTAACTCCATGAATTTTGAAGGATCCGTTAATCCAATTTTTAGTGACTTTGGTGACCACTAGGTTAACTCTTGCCTTTATCATAGTTGACCAGCCTTTCCATGAAATTCGTCATGAATCCTTTCTCTAGCTTAGCCCAAACCTTAGGCATCTCTCCTTCCATGTCAAAATATTATCAGGTTCCTCTCTTCTTAAATCCCCCCCCATTGTAGAATTCAATTTATAGTTTCTTCTCTTCAGCAACTTCAAAGCTTTCTTCCCAATGACACTCAAAATTTTTATAATGCATACCCACAAAGTGTGTGGTAAATTAATATTTTTGATTAGGACTCTACCATTCTGACGTGTCATCATTACCTTTCTAAACATTTGAATATTACTCATTACAACATTCATGATTAATCATGTGATCCCTCTTTCCCCATAAATTTGTCCTTTCTGATAAGATCTTTAATATTAAAATCCATATTAACTTCCCCATTCCATATACATTGGGCTTCAAACATAACGCCTAGGTTTACTAACCCATCCACAACCCCATTTTTTTCTCTATAGGCATGCTCTATAATAATAAATTTAAAGCTAGCTATTATTTCACTAGCTCTAAAAATAATAGTTTCTATAGTCCATGAAGGCTCAATTTCTCCCTTAAGGCATTTAATTATGTTAAGAGAATATCCTTCCAACCATAGATTATCATGATTAAGATCTTTTGCTATAATCAAACTGTTTAACGCCACAACAACTTCAACATAATGACTAATCTGATTACCCAAGGGGCCAGCAATTGCCACAATGCAACTTCGAGCAAAATTTCGTAAATTCCGCCATAACCAGCTTTCCCCAGATTCCCCTTAGACACCCCATCAAAGTTGGCCTTAATCCATCCCTGAGAAGGAAAGCACCATGCAAGACCATCTTGACCCTTATCCACACTGATTCTGGAAAATAACAAAGTTAAAACATCAACATTCTTCCAAATAAATTTTAATTTGTTGGTTTTATTTTCTATAGTAACCCTTCACTCTAATGTTCCTAGCAATATATAGATATGGTGGACAAACTTAGTCAAGTAAGGAAAAACTATGTTCAAACCAAGAGTTTTGAAAAGATGAATAAATAAGAGGAATGTAGAGCTCTTTTACACTTAGAGCAAAAAAAAGCCTAGGAGGGTGATGTTGGAGATCCTTTCAAGATAAAATAAGTGAGAAAACTAACATAAAACCAAACACAAATATGACTCTATAATTATTTTTCATAGCAATTCATTATGGAGTACTACCACATATAAATCATAGACCTGTAGCTTTAGGTATATAAGTTGAATGATTAAACATAAAATAAAATTTGATCACTAATCCTTGTAAATGTATTCTTTTAAAATAACTTACAACATTAATAACCTAAAAACACAACATTATACACCAATCCTATAATAACTTTATTAGTAATATGTTCTCTATAGGTCTAACAAAGATCAATAATATTGGTATTTGCATGATGGCAGAAAAATAAAATATAAATTTTTCTTAAAGGGCTTGAAATGAATTATTGTTTAAAAAGAATTGGATGGTTAGCATTCAAAATTTATACCACCGCATAGTTCTATATCATAAACTCCAATATAGATATAACCTTAATTAGTTCCAAATCCTAAAACATTAATTACTTCCAAGGAAAGGGATGTGTCATCAATAAGGTCATTATTGAGGTTCACCAATGTATTATGGGTGGTCTCTCCTATAATTTTTCATTAACTTAAGTCTAGGATAGTATTCCTAGAGATATCCAAAATAGGCTAGAATGTCTAGACTTGAATATAATATGACAACATTAATCAATAGGTACACCTAATATACACTTGACTACAAATACTATTAGTAGGTGAAAAAAATAGCTACATATTATGTCTTATAGATCTTACAATCGTATCTTGCACATGCACTAAAACCTAAAAATTATTACAATCTCTTATTGTGTTTTTATCTATAATTATATACATAATAGGAAGATACAAACATTCATGGTCAAATCCTATAATAATTTTTTTGGTTAGAGTTGCTTAATATTATTCCTTGGTTATAGCACAAAATGATGAATATGAAAATTGTTCTCTACTCCTACAAGTAAAAGGGTGAGAGTGATTAAAGGATTATTTGATTGATCCATCACCAATGTGGATTGGTTCCTACATCATTAGAAAAAATAATCATGAACAAAAAAGGGTGATAGACATACCATCAACTAAAGTATCAATAAATTTTTAGACTTTTCATTTTCATGATCATTAAATATTACATTCATGCAATAGACATGCTTAATAATCCAAAATAGAACTATGATGACCCATATGGAATAATGGAAGGTTATTAAAAATAATTTACAATGCATTATGTTCTTTAACACACACACACCAAAATTTAATAATATACATACCAAAAATATGACAAGTGAAGCCATATAACTATGATTAAATATTTACCTCAATCACTATAAATAGCCATAGATATATACCATTTCCTAGAATTATATACTACAAAACCATCCTATTCTTTATTAATTTTATTATCTCATTAATATCTCAAAATTTTAGTGTTTGATCCCTTAGAATCTATTTGTAGGCCTCTCTTACCCATGATAACTAGCTTAGAAACTAGTAACCCTTAAGTATTAAATGCCTACATAAATAAAATAAGTCTCATAACTATGGAATTTAGAAGGCATTAAGGCCTTAGAATCACTCATGCCTAAGATGGACATTAAATATTTAGTTAGAACATTTACTAGATGGATAATTCATCTGCCACATTCATTTCATTGGCATGAAGTATATTGATAGGATAATGGATCATGAAATGCACCTTATATAATACCCTCTTACTTCGAAAATATTAAACTAATTCATTTTTAAAATAATTAAACTTTTATATATATTCATATACCTATACATTTGTTTTGATTATTTAATTATGGTTTAAAAACCAATTCAAACTACTAAAAACCCCAAATATAAGCTTTGTTAGAAATTTAATCAAAGTCACAAGTTGTACCAAATATACCTACATTGTCTTCCCTTGTGTTGGAGCTAAAAATCATTGGTTTGATGATCCCTAAGAGCATGCCACCTTCTATTATCAAGATCAGCAATTGATTTTGGACAAGTAATGGAATGACCAATTAGGTCTCACTTCCCTTCACTTCTAGTTCTGGCAGACCAAGGCGAGTATACCTTATCACTAGCTATTCTTTGTTTGTAATATGATCAGCTAATGATATTTAGGCAAGTTATGTCACAATACTCCTATTTGGAATCACTCTCGAGTGGCATGAAAATGAGAATGACCTCAAGTTTTATCTTCTACTTCTATTGTGCAAAACTAAAACCAAAATGAAATATATTTTATGGAAGAAATGTTTTCTTGACTTTCTTTTCAAGGAATGCAATGCTGAATATGCAATATAGACCAGTGTCTTCTCCTTAGTCCTACTGAAATTTGTCTCTTTCGGTCTCCTACTAGACAGTTTTGCAACTATCCAGTGTTGATACTCTCATAGTCACTAATCCTATTATGATGGCCACTATAGAGTGAATTTAATCAAACTCCTATAGTAACTATCCAAGAGTGTGCACCTTCTTATTCATGAAATGGAAATAACAAGATAGCAACAGTATGAAGAGTAACCAAATGCAATCTCCAATCTTCTTAGTATTGAAATAGCAGGCAGATTCGAAACAATACACCAAACTAATCTTAATGCAACATGCAAGTAGGAAGGCAACTGATTTTATATAACTGTAAAATAGAATTGCATCATAATATTAAAGTATCTATGTCTGATCTATGTTATATTACAAAAATTTGATATTATCTAAATTTAATTTCCCCTTTTATCTTCTAATGTTTTACATATAAATATTGTATATTAGGGTTACATCCCTTCAATTCATCTGTCATGTCTTCTAGTTTGGTGCCTTTCTGACAATGTAGTTACTGCTAGAAAATGTCCATCATTCATGTCATTTTGGGATAGGTTATATCGATAAGTAACTACCAACTTGATTTTAATCTTCTGGTTACCTATGCCAAACACATCTTCAATGGTTCTTATTGGAATTGTTTCAACTATCGTCATACCCAAAAATTGTCTTTGCGACTTCACAAGTCATCCTGATGAAGAGTTTCACTTTTGATTCTATCATTTGTTGTAAGTTAATCCGATAGAAGTATTCAATCGAGAGTGTGTTGTCAGAGTAGTTGTTCCAATGTCACTTCATATACTTATTTTTGGAATAAGTTATTCTATCGGGTCATAGATGATCTATTATTCTGATCTCACTAGTTATACCGATAAAGGTATCCCAACCAAAAGCACACCATTAGAGTAATTATTATGATGACCATCCATATGCCTATTTTTGGAATAAGTTATGCTATCAGATCATAGGTGATTCATTATCCTGATCTCATTAGTTATATCGATAGGGGTATCATCCTAATTTTTCTTTATTTCCATAGGTTTTGTCGATGTTAATTTATCGGTTATAAGTACATAATCAGGATAGTTCCCCCAATGCCATTCTATTTATTCACCATCAAGATAGTTTTAGTAATCAAAACCCTATTGATGTGCTATTTTGACCTCATAAGTTATTCCAATAGATATCCACATGCTTGGTTCAGTATAGCTATACCAAAATGGTGATATTGGGATAGTTTATTATATCAAAATCACATAGAATTATTATTTCGCCTTTACTAGTTCTACCGACAAGAAATCAAGACTTCATGTTCAGCATTGATATCCCAATGTCCATATTCAACACTAATAAATTGGATCAGGTTAGCTATTATGGATTCTATGTTAGGTAAAAGAAAACATTTTTAGCTTCAACATTTCACCACTTTAAACACAAATGCTTGGTGATCATTTGAGGGGTATTATTATGAAAATTTAGGGTTCCAACAGTGGCTCTATCTAGGGATGCATACCCTTAGTGGGCATAGCAAGGATTCATAATTGTCTGGGGTGCAAACAAAAAAAAGTAATAATAAAGAAAGACAAGGACGGAATGATATAATACACAAGGATATAACCTAAACTGCTACACATGCAAGATAATTTAAGAGAAGAATCTCTTCAGGAATTGGCCATATGCTGGAAATTCCATATGTTCTCCACCCATATTTTGTAAAAAATATGAATCTTCCCCATTTTTACCCATGATGACATAAGGTCCAATCCATAATGATTCAAAATTCCCATACTTTCCTTTGTCTTGAGCTCTAGCATCCCACATGAACACCAATTCTCCTTCTTGAAATTTTCTTTCTGTAGCCCTATTATCATGCAAGTGTTTCACCTTCTGCATCTTGAGGTTTGGTTTCAATCAAGCCCTAAAATTGTATGGGTGTGCATTCCTGTGCTTCATTTTTGATTTCATCCAATTCTGTTAGCTATTCCATTCTTCCATTCATGGGCTTAGGTAAATGTAGACCTTCCTCTGTCATGAACTTGTATACAGGTAACAAATTATTTATAGGCATTCTATCCTGAGTGCCATAAACCAGTTCAAATGGAGATTCGCCTATAGCTTTTTTGACTATAATCCTATCTTCCCAAAGTGCCATCCTCAACTTCAAATCCCATGATCTCATATTTTGTCCCAATATCTTTTTGATTATTTCAAAATATTCTTATTTCTTGACTCAACTTGCCCATTTGCTTGGGGATGGTATGGTGATGAATATAACACATTTATGCCATAATTCCCAAAGAATGAGGTGAATTCCTCTAATCAGAAGCACATCCCATTGTCCACAGTGATTCTTGTAGGCACCCCAAATCTAGTTATTTTGTATTCTTCAATTAATTTAATCACCACTTGGCTTGTAGCTTGTCTAGTTGGGATTGCTTCCACCCATTTTGTGAAGTAATCAGTAGCCACCAAAATCCAACTATATCCACCAATCAACTTGTCCGATATTTCTCCTATGAAATCAATACCCCATTGTACAAAAGGTGCTTTTGCAGGCACTGGTATGAGGGGTAAAGCTCCTAAATACATTAGTTTTCCTGAAAAACCTTTGGTAGGGTTCACATCTCCTTACATAGTCATATGCAACATTAAAAATGTGAGGCCAATAATAGCTAGACCTGAGTATTTTGTGTGTCATGGTTCTAGTAGAGACATGTCCCCCACAAAAACAAGAATGCATCTCTTCTAAGACTCTTTTATTTTGCCACTCATCTAAGCACAATAGTACTAAACCATCTCTATTCTTCCAGTATAAGTCACCATCTAGTATTACATATTCAGCAGCTTGCAACTTCAATGTTCTATTTTTATTTTTTGTCATACCAACTGGACATGTCATCATTTTTTGGTAGTGCACTATGTTTGTATACCACGGTGTCCTTTCAATACTCATAACTGTGTTCTTTAGCTCCATATTGTTCACCTGTGATGCCTCCAAATTAGGCTCGACCATTAGCTTAGAAAGTCCCTTTCCTCAGACTAGTTTTGTAATCTAGAAATATCAATGTTGAACTCCTGAATTTCATTTATCCACCTACATCTTCTGCTAGTTACTTTTGATTGCCTGAAGATGTATTTCACCACTGCGTTCAGAACATATGTTATTATCTCTGCACCTACCAAGTTTGGTCTGAAGTTTTTAACAGCTATCACCAATGCATATACTTTATTTTCATTGATATCATACTTCAACTCTACATCTTGGAGGGACTTGGTAAAAAATGTTATGGGTTGTTTATGCCCCTCCTCATTTTTTTGTAGCATGATAGTAGCGATTGTGTTAAAGAGGCAAAAGAAAATATTTGAAATGGCTTATTGAAATCAAATGATTTCAACACAAGAGCTTCTTTGATGGCCCTCTTGATGTCTACAGACGCATCTATTGCTTTTGATGTCCAATCAATTTTTGCTCCATTCTTTAACATTTTTTATATAGGCTTTATAATTTTAGCAAAGTTTGAAATAAACCTCCTAACAAAGTTAATTTGGCCAAAAAATGACTAGATGGCCTTCACTATTTTTGGGATTTGGTGCACTCAAGGTATGAAGATCCAATAAAGGATGGCCCAACCTTCCAACCTAACACAAAAAACCATGCCAAATATACCAGCAACCAGTAATACAATGCTAGAAATAGCAGAGAGAACAATCGGGAACAACACAGAACACATAACCGATAAACAATATGAATGAATCCTATTACAATTTGAAGAATTACACATGCCACATACTGGATTGAAATCCAAGATACAAATAAATCTTACAACACAATTACAAGATCCACAGATCGGCCTCCAGAAATAGTCTATCGGTTCTACCCTAATCCGGACCTCAACCTTCTGACCTCAATCCACTGATTTAGAATCTCGCTGGATCTACATCTTCACTTGATCTCCAGGCTCTATATTTGGTCTTCTAAATTCTATCTCCTCAAATGATTCACAAAAATCATTTATACCATCTGCAAATAATTACAACTCAATCAAGTCAGCCCAAAGACCAACCGGCTCATGAAACGTGCAATGGTAACAAGTTGGCTCAAATCACTAAGAACAACTTCCAAAATGTATTAGACAATGCATGGCCCTCTGAGAACATCATACATGGCATAATAAACATAAATCCATGATCCGAAAGTCACGAAGATCAATCACAACCTAACCCAACTTTGCTCAACACATTGCCACACTAACTAGTAAGAACATATCAACCAGGCCAATACTGGAATCGATAACTCACCAGGATTAAATCCAAAAGCCATGAAACTTGAATACAAACAAGACTAGAAACGCAAGGTAATAAACCCAAAACCACAATGCTAAACACTCGAAAAAGAAGAAATGCCACAATCTCAAGCAATTCCACTGAAAATTGCTTAATAGGCAATAACTAGACTAGTGCTCCTGCATCAGGACTGGGATCTTATGAATAGCTTCTACTTGATCAGGATCTATTCTTACCCCTTCTTTTGACACAATTTTTCCTAAGAGTTTACCCTCGGTGATTGTAAACTAATATTTTTTGGGACTCAAGGATATCCCATACTTCAACGCTTTGAGGAATATCTTCTCAAGGTGCGAACAATGGTCTCTCTTTTTTTGAGTACGCAGTGAGAACATCTTGGTATACTACCATAATGAAATTAATAAGGTCTTCAAATGCCACATCCATGGCTTGTTGAAAGCTATCTCCTACATTTGTTAATCCAAAAGGTATTCTTACATAAACATAGGTACCCCATGGTGTCATGAAGGTTGTCTTGACCTGGTTGTACCCTAAGAGTCCATCCATCAAGGATAATATCTCACATCCAATAAATTGTTGTAGCAAGGCATCCATGTTTGGCAAGGGATAATTGTCTTTGAGAGATGAGATCTTCAAATTTCTGAAGTCTACGCACAGTCTAATGTCCCCATTTTTCTTCCTCATTGGTACCAAGTTAGAGACCCAAGAGGAATGTATGATTGGCTTTATTAATCCACCATCCCTAAGTTTTATGAGGTCCTCTTGTATTTTTGGTGCTAAGGTTGGATTGATGGGCCTCAGTTTCAGCCTAAATGGCTTGCCATCAGGTTTGAGTGGAATTTCATATTGAAAGAGATCTTCTCTTTAAGTCTTTATATGACCAAGAAAACATAGGGCAATATTTTCTCAACAAGGCTATCAACATGCTCCTGACTTTGGGAGTTACTTGTTTTTCATTGTATACCCTCTTTTGGCAACGCTCTGTTCCCAAATTTACTTCTTCTAGACTGTCATTTTGCATTGTTGTAGCTTTAATTGGAGCATCACTCCCATCAAAAACTCTCTCCAAAGCAACTCCCCTTGGTATTTTGTTTGTCTTCAATTGCACCACCTCCTTCCCAAAAACCATATCCTTTGCATCAATATTATCAACAAATGCATTGAAATCTATTTCTTGTGGTTCATATTTGCCAACGCACTGTAATAATTTCACTAAATCATCATCATCTTGAAATACTTGCCAATTGTAGATATTGTTTGGGATGGATGGCCTATTTTTTATTTCAACTTCAAAGAAACTTTCCATAGTAACATCTTCTTGCCTAAGGGATATGTTAGCAAGAAATTCCGCAATTATGTTTTTAGACCTATCTATGTAATTGATTGAGAAAGTATAAAAAATTTCAAGGCAATCCCATACTGCATTCAGGTACTGTCTCAATATTTTGCGCTTTGATGAATATTTGGACCTTACTTGTGAGATGATTAATTCAGAATCTCCAAAGACAGTCAACAGTTTTATTCCATGTTTAAGTGCCATATTCTGCAATGTTATTTGTGCACTCAAAAGATAGTAAAAAAGAATACCTAAATATTTTACCTTCGGGAGAAATGAAAATTACTCCCATCCCATTTTCTCCTTTGCTACATACTTCATCAAAGAACATCTATCAAACATTATCAAGGTTTTTATGAGCATGATCTAGTATTGGATCATTGTTTTCTAGTTTAGTTTTTGTTATCTGTATGGTGAACTCTCCCACTCTTGTATCCTAGAAATTCACCACTGAATCATAATTGGGATATTGAATAATATGTGGTGACCTGGGCTCTCTTTCAATTCATAATTTCTTCCCATTAACTCATACCGTGGCATATGATAGGTCTAATTGGATGCTTCCCCCTACCAGACCCGTCCATTATCTTAAAAGTAACATTCCATAGCTAGGGGGCACATCTATAACTATGATATCTATCTTGTATGTGGCTTCAGGACATGATGCTATTTTTACCTCCATGTATTTGATAACTCCTACAACAGGGACTGATTTGTTATCCATAGCATAACAAGTGTCATGCTAGTCATCTACCTCCAATCCAAGCTCCTTCATAACTCCTAAAGGCGTTACATTTATAGTTGCTCCTGAATCAATCATGCAATTCTTCATCATACTATTATTTAACAATAATATAAAATAGAATGGATTTACTTGGGATGGGTCATCAGGAAGGGTACATCCTAAATAAATTTCAAGAGCTTGTTTATATCCTCCTGATTCTGATGGTTTGTTTTTCTTTTCATGTTTAGTGCTTCCCATACCAGAAGGAATTTCATAAATTAATTCCAAGGTACTGCTCTTATATTCAGGTATCTTCATCATTTCCAGCAAGGGAACTGATATTTTCATTTGTGACAATGTATTAGTGATGTCAAATGAATTGGCGGGTGATGCTAACACCTTGGTAATTTGTACCTATGGCAGATCCTTCTTTTGAGATTCTTGATTTTTTTGGTATGTTTGGAATTTGTTTAATTATTGTCATTTTAGGTATTCCTCCATTTCTAGGATTTTTTGTACTTTTCTCCTTAATGAACATGCTTGCAGGCCTACCCTGATCATGATTAACAACCTCATTCCTTAGGTTGTAATTATTCTTGGCTTGTTCAATAGAAGAAATGGTGAGGGATTTAATTTCTTCTTTGAATGGTCTTCTCCATGACATTGTGTCATTCCTTCCCCAAGTCTTTTTGGGAGTGTCTTCATCACAATCGAAAAATATTTCCTATTGATAGAATTATTTATTTTGTTTCTAATGGAAAACATCATATTCGCACCCTCCATCTTCGGATGAATCATATTCCCCAATGGTAGACAACATATTATCAGTCCTGCCATCATCACATTTTTCATTTTCATGGTACGGTTGCTCATCATATTGCAAATTTTGAGCTACAATACACTACACCGGGGAATGTGGTAAGTTGCAATCCATGCACCATGGAGCTTCCTCCAAAAAAAAATTATTTTTCTTTTATTGGGAGTGGAGTTTCTTTATTTTCCTCAATAGGTTTCCCATCTTTCCAGTTAGTCCTATAAGGTATGTCATGCAATTGTGGCCTATCATTTTTGGTGACCTTCTGTGTGAGATCCTTTAGATAATTAATGACCCTATCCATCTTATCCTCTTCCTTGACCTATTTATTTTGTGTTTTAGGATTATAAATTTTAGGATCATCCCTCTTTTTGATCCTACCAGCATCCTTTGTATTATTCTCTATAGTAATAGCAATTTTCTAAGGCTCATGTAAGGTATTTAGATTCTTGGATCCAATTTCATAGTTAGTCTTTCTATCAAATGCATTTATATAGTGGAGGACACTTACTTCATTTGCTGGCTTCATGTACCATGGGATTTTGTTTAGCACTTTATTGAACCTTTTATTAAATTCAATTACTGATTCATTATGCCCCTTTTGTATGGTCATAATTTCATGTAGAGTAAATTAAGGGCTATTTTGATCTCCAAAATTCTCTAAAAAAAGTCTTTTGAATTCTTCCAGGATACTGATCGAAGCATCTGGTAGTGATCTAAACCAATCCCTTGCATCCTCTATTAGTGATTGCATAAAAAATCTTATTTTAACATCCTTTGGTGGAAATCCAAAATCCTCTATTACAGTGTCAAATGCATTATAAAGTCCTTCCCCTATTATAGCACGACTCTCTGTGAACTTTGGAATAGCAGTTCTCAAATCATTTGAGATAGGGTGTGGGTAACCTATAAATCCTGAGAAATCAAATTGATTGTATTGGTCAGCATTCATAAATCCTCCTAAAACATGGTGCCCTAGATTTGTTTGAAATTGAATTCCATAATATTGGCCTTGGTTTATGTTACCATTGGGATGGGTGAAAGGAGGCACTTGATTATAGTATGGTTGGAACTCTGAATGCTAGGCAAACTAGTTGTATGGATTATATTATTGATCAAGGTGGGGTTGATTCTACAAATTACAGTGAGGGGGGTTTTAATTGTATGGATTATTTTGGGGAGGGTTTTGGTTATGTCCTTGATACAAAGGGTTTCCATATGTTCTGAAATTCTATCTTCAATCATTTCTTTCTGGTACAAAATCGCCTCCTTAAGGGGGCCTCTGGGGTTGAATTACTCTTACACTATCTCAGTTATGTCTTTGTGAGTCATGACTCAAATAATTTTCATCAATTTTTATGCCCAACTTAGCACAAGCATCCAAGGCTTCGTGTACCATCCCCTTATTTTTCATTTCAACTGCTATGTCAAAAAGATACCTTACTAAACCCTTAAACCATCTTGGCAATTCATTTTGATTTCCTAAACTTCTACAACTCTTTCAGGCATCCCTTGAATTTGAAGTGGAGGTTCCGGGACAGAAACCAAGAGGAGTATTGAATTTTCCTTGTGGGTAGACTTTATACTTTTGTTTGTGTTCTTTATCTACATTAGTTAGATCCATGTCTTCCCCTCCTCCACTAGTTGTGAATGTATTTTCTAGTGTGTTGAAGGGTAGGTGTGGGGTAGATTTATTTTCAATATTATATTGGTTTTATTGTTCATCAAGGAATGCATTTCTAGGCCCCATCTGATTATTTTATGAATTGTTTTTTCTTTGATCAATTTTATTTCTTTTCAAATTTAACTCCAATTGTTTGATATTATGTCCTTGTCTCAAAGACCTTCTTCCATACATACAAGTATGTTTTTTCTATATCAGAGTCATCACCTCTTTCACAGAGGATGAAGTTCTTTCCTTTCTTCTGAGTTCTTTCTCATAGTAGAGTCCTATCTATGATTGATATCAACAACTGATCTTGGCCAACTAATGGAATGACCAATTAGGTCTCACTTCCCTTCACTTCTAGTTCTGCCAGACCAAGGCAGGTATACCTTGTCACTAGTTATTCTTTGTTTGTACTATGTTCAGCTAATGATATTTAGGCAGGTTATGTCATAATACTCCTATTTGAAATCACTCTCAAGTGGCATGAAAATGAGAATGACCTCAAGTTTTATCTTCTACTGCTACAGTGCAAAAATAAAACCAAAATGAAATCTATTTTATGGAAAAAATGTTTTCATGACTTGGTTTCGATGGATTACAATATTGAATATGCAATATAGACAAGTGTCTTCTCCTTTTAATAGGCATAGAGCCCTATGGAAATTTGTCTCTTTCGGTCTCCTACTAGACATTTTTGCAACTATCAACTATTGATACTCTCACAGTCACTAATCCTATTATGACAACCAATATATAGTGAATTTAATCAAACTCCTATAGTAAATATCCAAGATTGTACACCTTCTTGTTCATTAAATAAAAATAACAAGATAGCAATAGTATGAAGAGTAATCCAAATACAATCTCCAATCTTCTTAGTATTGAAATATGAGGCAAATTCGAAACAATACACCAAATTAATCTTAATGCAACATGTAAGCAAGAAGGCAATTGACTTAATATCATTGTAAAACAGATTGCATCATAGTATAAAAGTATCTATGTTTGATATGCTATATTATAAAAATTTGTTGTTTTTTAAATCTGATCTCCCTTTTTATCTTCTAATGTTTTACATATAAATATCATATATTAGGGTTACATCCCTTCGATTCATCTATCATGTCTTCTAGTTTGGCACCTTTCTGACAATTTAGTCACTGTTGGAAACTATCTATCATTCACATCATTTCGGGATAAGTTATATCGATAAGTAACCACAATCTTGATTTTGATCTTCAGGTTACCTATGCTGAACACATCTTGGATGGTGCTGATCAGTATTGTTTTAACTATCTACATACCCAAAAATTGTCTTCCTGACTTCACAAGTCATCCGGATGAAGATTTTCACCTTTAATTTTGTATTTCATTGTAAGTTATTCTGATAGAAGTATTCAATTGAGAGTGTGCTAGTAAATTAGTTGTTCTGATGTCACTTCATATACTCATTTTTGGGATAAGTTATTCTATCGGGTCATAGATGATTTATTATTATGATCTCACTAGTTATACCGATAGAGGTATCCCAACCAAAAGCACACCATCAGAGTAATTATTTCGATGACTATCCATATGCCTATTTTTGGAATAAGTTATGCTATTGGATCATAGGTGATTGATTATCCCTATCTCCTTAGTTATATGGATAGGGGTATCATCCTGATTTTCCTTTATCGCCATAGGTTTTATTGCTACCAATTCATTGATCATAAGTACATAATCAAGATATTTTCCCCGATGCCATTCTATTTATTCACCATCAGGATAGTTTTAGTAATTGGAACCCTATTGATGTGCTATTCTGACCTCATAAGTTATTCTAATAGATATCCACATAATTGGTTCGGTATAGCTATATCGAAATGGTGATATTAGGATAGTTTGTTCTATTAGAATCATATAGAATTGTATTCTGCCTTTGGTAGTTATTCTGATAGGAAATCAAGCCTTCATGTTCGGCATTCCTATCCTGATGTCCATGTTTAAACTTATTTATTAGATCAGGTTAGCTATTCCAATAAGACTTCCTAACATTGATTTATTAGATCGGAATAGCTATTCCGATATAATCATGAAATGTTTGCTTAGTGAGGCTATCTTACGGATCTTTCTTGGATTTATTGAGAATTTTTCACATATCATTAGGGCATAATGGAGACAATATGTGGTATTCTATGTTAGGTAAAAGAAAACTTTTGTAGCTTCAACATTTCACCACTTTAAACATAAAATCTTGGTGATCATGTTAGGTGTATTATTATGAAAATTTAGGGTTCCAACACCTTGTGCATACTATCCTATTTTTTTACTTTACCTCATTGTAACCTTGAATGCTTGTAGTAATTTTTGATATTTCAACTATGCTTCAAAATTGGTCATGTGACTTATAAATATGTTTGAGAACCAACCCAACAACCTAATGAAAAATGAACCACAAGTACTACATATGTTTGAAGACTACATCAAGCTTTGATGCTAAGTTCACAACTTAGCCCAATCATTAATAACCATTGGCCACTTAGAGAAATGGCTTGAAAAATAATATCATGGCATATTGGGAACTTAAAACATAAAATAAATATAGTACCAACATTTTACACCAAGTTAAAAATCAACGAGGAAACACTGATAATGACTATGTTAATAAGTATGCCCAAGCTTGAAAGCTAGCTTTGAGAGGTAATATAGGTCATGAAACCTTTGGAAACTAATGAAAAACACTATAAATAATCCCAATGCTCACTTTATTAGGAACCTTGGAATTTTTTTGCAACAAAGAAGAAACATATAGGAAATAGAAGAGGACTGTTGGCAACAATTCAGCAAATTGAGATGGGGGGCATGAATCGGTTTGCTCAAAAACTTTTGCAACTTAAACAACAAATCTGATTTGATAATGAATAGTTGAAGCATGAAACAACACCACTTCAATAACACACATAACACCAATATTTTTTACATGGAAAACCTTATTAAGGGAAAAACCACGATGGGAACCTACCCACAATGAGATAATATGTAGTTAGGAGTAAGTGAAATATTACAATGGGGAATGCACATGCATTTAGGCACACTGCCTAGATCTCACTACTCAAAATAAAAAAAAAACAGAAGGACTACAATCCTTAGGGAAGGTTCACTACCTTACAGGATGTCTCACTGACTTACAAAAGCATTCAGATTACATTTGGAGAATAATGACCTGATGAAATACCATCTCAACATGTTTGAGTATAGTTTCAATTAAGCACACTATCTAATCTGCTCTGAAACTCCTCTTAACACTTTTGAAAGATCAAAACACTTGTTCACACACTTATTCAATCACACATATTCAAATTCATTCGCAAATACCTCTCTCACATTATTATTACATATATTTATACAAGTGTTAGTCCCCCCTACAATTTTCCCTTTTGAATGTTCATACTTGTGGGTTGCCTTATTGTGCCTTTGTTTCCATCGGGTCTTTTGTTCTCCTTCATACTTGAACCATTGAACTCTTTCTAAAAGGTTCAATAGGTTCAAAGTTCAAAGCGCGTTTTAGAAAAAAGTCATTAGTGGTCTTTGTCTTCATGAGAGCAAGCACACTTTTGTTTTACGTCTTGAGCTCTAAACCCATGAACCTTAATTGGTTCAAGGTTCAAAATGTCTTTTGTGAGTCGCGGCAATGTATTGTTGTATAACGAGCGCATGTCAATATGTTTTTAGTTTCTGACCTTGAAATTTGAACCAAATCTCAAGTGGTTCAAATGATTCAAGGCTTTTGCCTAATAATCATCATTTTTTCTCGTTCTTGGTATTGTTGTGTGCCACTCACTCATTGTTGTACTTCCCAAATGAACTTGAATTGTTGAACTTTTTGTCAAATGGTTCAAGGTTCATAAGTTCACTTTAAAACTAACTCTAAGGCTTTTTGATGATAATGAAAGTGGCACGACAAGAAGGAATATTCCCAGCATTCAGTAGTTTTAAAATTCTAAATATGGAAAGTAATCATCAGTGCGTCAACTACTTGTGCAGAAGTGATGGATAATTAAGAAGGCATCAGATTTTAGTCATTTCACTGTTACTTCTCACACTTGAGTAAATCATTATGAAGCGTGTGTGGATTTATAGATATTTTCGCATCTGATCAAAAGGAATGTATGACTTTATTTCCATAGTTTGTAAGGGTTGCAGCTGTCATACTTGAGAAAATTGGAGGTGCTGAAGGTAAAACTAGCTCTAATTTCTTAAGGAAGTTTCCAGTTTTCATGGTGGTAACGGGTAAGTTCAGATGACTCCTCCTAACCTATGTTTCTTTAAGTTCTGAAGATTTATCAGTATAGGAAGAAAATCTCTAAGTTGCTGGAGTAAAATTCTGCCTTGTTTTAGAATTTCTTAGTTAGAAGTATAGATAGGCAATATGATGCCAATATTGTCAAAGCTTGGTCGGACCTCATGTCTAGTGAGCATATTATGAGAGTTAGAAGACACTTCCTTGGCTCATGCTGATTTAGGAGATTTCTTAGAGAGAGCCAAGAACCCTCAAGTCGGTTCAATGATGGAGAAAATAGTGAAAAGTTGTCTTGTTGAAGCTGTTGCATTTCTACTTGTTGCACCATGTCTGGATTTGGTGATGGCTTGCATGAATAGGTATGATGCGGAGAATAGATGCATTAGAACTAGTAATGGTGAGCTGCTAGTATGTATCAATAGAGAAACAATAATGGCGACAATGGGAATTCCACACAAGGATGAATATGACGACTGGACCATTGTGACCTCGTATGCCTATTTCTCGGAAAAGAAAAGTACAGGAGTGTGATTCCTAGGAATTGGCTCCTAAAAGTTCAGAAAGGAGGGTCACGACTGCCAAAGCCCCTAACTAGAGAGCATTTCATCATAGAAGTGCCGGATATTGTGATACTTCTGAATAGGGTGAAGGGAAACTCACATTCGTTCTACTAGGAAGATTGGATGTACTTTTTCATCTAGGTGTTGTTAGCTGGCAATAGGTATCTTGATTGGTCTTAGGTAATTGCAGAGAGACTTCATGAAGGGTTGAGTAGTTTTGTGGGAATGTCAGGCTTTTATATGTCTTCTTATATTTTCTACATACTAGCTTGTACAAGGGATTGACCTGGTTTGGTTAATGAACCTTGGTTAGATGGGATGAGGGTGTATAATTATTATCCCTTGTTATAGTAGTAGAGACAAGTTGAGAAAATTGATAGATGGAATGGAGTCTTCACGGAAAAATTGCTTTTGAGTTCTAGGGGGATGTGAATAGGAGAATATCTATTGAAGCAATGGAGTTGATAAGGATATATGGTAGCTTCTTTATTCAATTTCCTAGGTTTACTTACCTTCGGGTAGGTGGTTTTCATGGTCAACCATTCAAGCTGCTAGGTATGCCTTCGACAACTATGTACTTATAGAGGTGAGTAGGAAGATAGCTTACATTGATAAGAGATTGGGAACAAAGGGTGAGTCTGGAGTTGTATTCCTTGTTGAACTTGGATAATATAGCTGCAAATCTATATCAGACACTCTGAACTTGGAATTAGAATTCAAGAGGATGAACCTGCAACCATATGTGGCAAGACGAAAGTTTGACAGTAGAGGTAATTCCATTGAAAACATAAATGTGGATAATCATTTTTGTCATGAACCTAAGTTGGAGGATTACTGGGAGAATTGCAGTGATGAATATGAGGTAAGGAAAAGACTGTGGTCAAGGTTCACCTTGCAAAAAATAATTACCATGAAGCTTCCAATCAATATATCTGGAGTATCAAAATATATAGGGGAAGATGTCCTAGATCCTGAGTTCGACACAGAGGTTCAAATAAAACCAATTCCAAAAATTGATTGGAATAAAAAGGAGGATGCCAGTATTCAAGCTAGAACCTTCAATGTTCCTTGAAGAACAGAAAGATGGTTGAGAAACCAAAAGTTTAAGGAGGGATCTCACATGTCCTCACATGAACTAAGAATTGATTCACACATTGGAACTCAATCTCCTATTTCTTCCACCAATAAAAATTGTTAATGTTGTAGGTATTTCAAGGCCAATTGTTAAGAAAATCCAACCTAGGAGATCAAAGAAGTCACCATATGGTTTCACAGTTGCTCGAGTAACTCGACCCAGGAGTAAGAAGAAGAGTAGGGAGACCATTTTGAAATAGATTGTTGTAGACCTAGACCCTAGTGAAGAGATAGAGGAAACAATGGATCCACAGGATCTGGACGAACCTATGATGTAGGAAATGGACACGAACAAAGAAGTGGAAAGCCAACAAGACCCCATGAACACCCTGGTCATTCTCACTTAACCGGATATACAGACAACTCCTCTGCATAAAGAGCCTGCAAACAAACCACGATGGTTGGAAGCCACTGTTGGAAACAAATGGAGTGTAGTGCCGATTACAATCCCTATGGAAGACATGGTCAACAGATGTTTGGGAAAGGCATCAAAGCCGAAAAAACTCAAGACGTAGACAATGCTTGAAGTAGATGAAGCAACAAGTCACTAGACAGTTGAGATAGCCAAACCAATTCCAGGGAAAGATGTAGACAAAGCTACTAAGGAGGATTTTACAGTCGAAAAAATAGATTTGGGAGTTCCTTCACGTGTCATGCATGTTAAGCATTTGGAATCATCCACAAAAAGGATAATTTCAAGAACATGGAAGGATGAAAAAGATAAAAGGGAATTGAAGCAAGTTGTTACTCAGATGGCTTTGTATATCAATTCCATCCATAATCCAAACCCCCAACCTTTTTCAGAGATACCGCTATCATTTGATCCCAAATCTCTAGCCAATCAGAAGATGTTGGACCAAGTTCAAAGGAACAAAATAGTTACAGAAATGTTCAATAAATGGTTGGATCTTATAATGCAATAGGATCAGATTATATCATCAACCTAGTGAAGGTTTATAAAGACGCTAAAATTGTGAGCAAGGAATTAGAGTAGGAAATAGTGGCTTGGGAGAAAGAAAGGATCAAATGGGTGGCGTTCCTTCCACAAATGAATGATATACAAAAATATATGGGGTGATGAAGTTCTTGGCTCAAAAATCAATAGACAATCTGGATGATAGTGTATTGTATGTATCAAGGAAGAATGTGGAGTGGCATAACTCAATCATCGAACAAGGTCACAAAGAGTCCACCAAATTGCTCAAAGGATTGATAGACTTGATCGATACAATGCAGAAGGATCTCAAGTGCATTGACATCCAGCACATGAAAGACAGTGCAAAGACAATTAAGGCAATCGTGCATATGACCAAGATCTTTCAGGATAGAATACAATTCATTCATATGACAAAATCTTTGAGAGTTAGGATCGAATCAATGCTCATAGTCTGTTCCAATCATTTGGAGGTACACAAGGAAAAAGTGGCACAAGTGAACATGGATAAGAAGGTGTGGAAGCAAAGGATTTAGCACATTGGTCTTCCTTATTTTCAGGTCATCTTGAGCTTTTCGACGGCACACCTGGAATGGCGCGGCTCTGTGGCAAAGTAGGACAGATCCATAACCTTCGCTGCCATAGTGGAAACATAGTTAATCCGAGAATGAGGAGTCAGCCCCATAGTGGTTGTTGTTTTAGTTTTCTTTCCTATTATAGTAAACGGTTTCTTTAACCTTTGGTTAAAATAAAGTATAATTTTGTAATGTAAAAACTATGAGCCTAGAGGCTATTTAAGCTAGAAAGCTTGTCTTTGTAAGGGTTCTAAAAAATTGTGATTTTTTGAGCATCAGATAATATTTTGGTTTACCTATGAATTGTTTGAAAATAGAATGGTTGATTATCAATAAAGTGCTATGATATGCAGTCTTTGAGTCTGTGTGTTTGAAGATTAGTGATCTTTCTTAAGAAAATTGCTATGGACTTGATATCATTTTATGATCAGTTATCTCTGTGTTTTTCTGGATTCATGGTTGCCATTACTTGTTAATAGATTCATTATGGATTAAGTTACGCTAATCCCCTTTGTCCTATGAGGCATGAGAGAGGATCGATTAGACACCAATACTACAATACATTTGTTATGCTCTAAATTTATTAGGTGAACATGTGTGTAAATCAAAGTCTGTGAATTCATTGAATCTTTAGAAAAATTTCTTTTATTTCAGTTTGAAAGCATTCTTTTGTGTTGATGGATGAATGCTAAAGACTTTCTATGCTTTCTGGTAATAAGTGTCAATGTTTCATTTGTGTTTTAAATTCATTGAAAATCATATGAGGAGCTACCCTCTAATGTAGAGGTTGAATTTTAATAAATTCATCCAACTATTGGTAATTTGTTTGCTTTCATAACCGGGCTTACAGGAGTTACATATCTGTTCAGAGAATAAAATAAATTTATTGAAAGGGACAAATCTGTTTACCAACATATTTTTGGTGACTCTGCTGGGGAGTCGAATCATAAGACTGGTCACCTAGTTGGAAGACTGGAGTCAAAGAGATATACTAGGTCTCAAAGAAGGGAGGGGGTAGTTGATTCTGTCTTTCAGGAGTTATAGAACCTCAATTTTCAACCCAATTTTTCACCTCAAAGAAGAGAAAGAAGTAGGCCTCCTTCCCCATCTTCACCATCTCTTGTGTCGTTAGTTTGTCATGCTCTGACCTTGCATGGTATTGTTTTACCAAATATAATCAACCCGACTCCGCTCAATATCATGCTTCTAATGGTAGCAAATAATCCTTGGGGGGCTACTGTAGGTCCATTGAACTTAGGTTTAAATCTCAATCCCTTACCCAAAGGTACTAGAGATCACTTGCCAAAATTTAGTGGGGATGGAAAAATCATTGTTGATGAGCACCTGAATGCATTCAATGTGGCTTGTGGGATAATAGAGGTTCAACACAAAGATGTTGTTGTAAGATTGTTTGTCCAGACACTAACTGGAGTAGCAACATATTGGTTCTATCAATTACCAAATAGTGTGATAACAACTTGGCAAGATCTAAAAACAAGGTTTGAGGAAAGATTCAAAGTGGCTGAAGATGAACACTCTCTTCTAGCTCAATTGGCCTAGTTAAAGAAAGAAATTTCGGAGTCTATGAGGGACTTTGTGAAATTTTTTGATAAGATTGTGTATAAAATTCCAGTTAATCAAAACCCCTCAGATGATAATCTTAAATGTTTCTTTATTAATTCTATGCCTTCAGAAACAGGTTTCCTGATTCGCAGGCAAAGAGTTGCAAATTTAAGTGCTGCCAAAACACTTGCAGTTGAGTTGGAAGATGATCTAATCATAGCAGGTAAACGGAAAAGAGAAGTACAGACACCCATTGCCCAGCCTTCTACTTCTTCCGACCATGTAATCCAGTGACTAATGAATGATGTGATTACTCTTAAAAGACAATTGCCTAAAGCCAGTACCTCATACCAATCTCCCTATCAAGATGTACCTAGGAGGAATGCAAACCAATCTTTGGGCTATGGGAACAAGACTCTGCGATTACCCTGTGCTCAAAAAAGATTAGCAATTGAGGCACCACCACCTAAAGGGACCATGTGTTTTTTTCATCTCACCGATGAACATGATGGTATTTCCTATCCCGAGATGGTGCGTTATGCACAATTGATGAATTCTAAAGATACCTCAAATGAGTGGGGTGAAGAAGAATCTTTAAAGAAACCTGGCGACTTTGAAATCCACTTCCTTGAGTACGAGTCAGATTTGGAAAGAGGGGGTGATATTTTGGTTACTTTAGAAGATCCTTCATGTACGGTGCTCACAAGAAATCAACAAAACATAAAGCCCCAGGGTGTCTCTTCATCTTCATATGTGGCTTTCAAAGGTAAGGGAATTGACCCAAAATTCCATAACAATGATCAAAAATTGCAAGAAGCCCAATTTTTAAGGTCTATTGAAAAACAAAGTTCATTTGATATTGTAGAATTTTGCAAATCTTCTCAAATTCAAATTACACCTGCCCAGTACCTTAAGATAAATCATAAAGAACTAGACAGCCTCGTACAGTTTGTAAAAGGGAATAATGTACATTGGGCATATGGAACACAACAATTAGTAAATGCCATATTGCCCTCACATAGTGATGAATTGGTTCTCCCTGTGGCTTATGAAAAGATGCTTGAAATGACTGCTCTTCAAACAGATGATTCCATATCTTCCCTTGAGTCAAAACCAGAACCATTTTACATATCATTATTCATAAATGGTCACAAGTTGAATAATTGTATTATAGATTTAGGTGCATCCGACAATATAATGCCTTCTGCAGTAGCTAAAGCATTAGGGTTGTCCTTGACAAAAACCTTTGGTAGATGTTATTCTATGGATTCAAAACAAATTCCTCTGCTAGGTCAAATTAAGGATGCTCAAGTAATTCTTGCTTCCCACCCAAATAAAAGAATCAAGTTGACTTCTGATAGATGACATCCCGGCTAGTTATGGCATGCTGCTAAGTCATACTTTCTGTAGGGATTTAGGTGGTGAAATTAAAATAGATTGATCTCAAGCCATATTCCCCATTGGAAAACAACGAGTCATTCTATAGCCTGAACCAAAGTCTAAATTCATTGTTTTCCCTTCTGATGACCCAAGAGCTCAAATTATGTATCATGATTGTCAATTTGGAAACTACATGATTTTGTTTGATAATGAGGTAGTGGAAGATCTATCACAACCCCAAGGAGAAGAAAGCCTATGGTTAATGGAGTTTGACGGTAGTTGTGTAGCATCAGGTTCAAGTGTAGGGGTAGTGTTAATCCCAACTTCTGGAAACCATATTCCATTCTCTTTTAAATTAGAATTCAAAAATACCAATAATACGGTTGATTATGAGGCTTTGTTGTTAGGTTTAGCTAAAGCTAAGAGATTGGGATTGAAACTCCTGCTGGTTAAAGGAGATGTTGAACTGATTGTAAAATAGGTTAGAGGGTTGTTTATTGTTAAAAATGAAATATTGAAACACTATTGGAATAGAGTTTGGGACGAAATCATAGGTTTTGATGCATTTTCCATTGAAGCAATACCTAGGGAACTGAATTCAAAATCAAATTCATTAGCAGTCTCAGCTTCTTTACTTGTCCCACATTTGGAATTTGTTGATGATATTTATAGGGTAGAGTTGATATATCAGCCTCATGTCCCAGACAACTCTGATTTTTGGCAGGTGTTTGAAAGTGATAAATAAATCAATAATTTTATACAAAGTGTACACATGTTTTCTACCATATATTTTGAAGGTTCAGATGCAGAGTGCAAAGAATTTTCACTAGAACGAGCCAAGGAGTTGCCTGATGGAATCATGCAGTTGAAAGGAAACAAGATCCCTAAAGGGTTGGTTTCATTGGAGCGTCTATTTGATCATCATGATGCCTACAAGAAGAACAAAGGTGACAAATCCCCAGAGGTTCAGGATATTGGGGGTTACGAAAAGATAAACATTGGTACTGAGGATGAACCTAAATATGTCAATTTGGGAAAGTGTTGTATGCCTGCAGAAAAGGAGAGGTTCATTAGTCTCCTATTGGAGTTCAAGGACATGTTTGCCTGGTGCTATGACGATCTTAAAAATTTTAGAGAGGGAAAATTCCAGCATCAGATTCCTCTGAAACCTGGACTAAGTCCTTTCCGGCAAAAGCTTAGAAGCTTCAATCCAAAAGTAGTTGAGGCTATATTTCAAGAAGTAGATAGGATGTTAAAAGCTAGGATTATATACCCCATCCATCATTCTACATGGATAGCTAATATTGTACCTTTTAGAAAGAAAAAATGGTGAAATAAGGATCTGTGTAGATTTTAGAAATCTAAATCAGGCCAGCCTAAAAGACAACTATCCATTACCAGCCATGGAACACATTTTACAAATAGTTTCAGGATTAGAGATGATGTCCATGCTTGATGGATTTTCAAGATATAATCAGATCAATGTTCAAGAAGGTGATCAACATCAAACTTCCTTTATTACTCCCTCGAGTACATTTTCTTATAACCGAATGCCATTCAGTTTGATTAATGCAAGAGCAACATTTCAGCGTGCTATGGATTTTTTTTTTGGTCATTTAAAGGATAATATCATTGTTTTATATCTAGATGACTTAACAGTATTCTCAAAAAAAAGAAAACATCACCTATGGGACCTGAGACAAGTGTTATAGAGGTGCCATGAGCATGAGGTATCCTTGAACCCAAAGAAATTGATGTTTGGAGTTATAGAGGGTAAGCTGCTTGGTCATATTGTTTCTAAGGAAGGGGTGAAAATAGATCCTAAAAGGGTAAGAGCAATTCAACAGCTAACTCTTCAGATAGGTAAATTTTCTAAGGAGGTTCATCACAGATTTTGCGGAGACTACCAGGAATATCGTGAATTTGATGAGTGAAAAACAAGCTTTTAAATGGAATGAGGAGGGGATGAAAGCGTTCGACTCAATAAATAATTCTATTGGTCATGCACCTATTCTGGTTAATCCTGATTTTAGTAACAATTTTGTTATCTACTGTTATCCCTCAGAGCACACTATGTCAAGAATTTTGTTACAAAAGAATGAGGATAATGATGAAGTCTCGTTATCATTCATGAGTGTACCACTGAAAAAGCATGAATTGAAGTATTCAATAATGGAAAAGAAAGCATATGCAGTTTTGAAGGCCGTAAAGAAGTTTAGGTATTATATTCTCCATTCCCACACAATTGTTTATGTGCCTCATTCAGCAGTCAAGAGCATATTAACACAACAATACATAGGAATGAATAACAGAGCCTCCTGGATGTCAAAAATTTAGGAGTTCAATTTAGATATTAGGCCCACAAAATTGGTAAGAGGGTAGGGTTTGTGCAAGCTAATTGCTGAGAGTAAAGAGGAAGTGATAGAGGAATTGCCCTTAGTCTTGTTTGTTAGCCTTTAGGATTCTTGGTTCGCAGATGTTGCTTACTACTTGACATATGGAGATTGCCTAGAACATCTTTCTTCAAAAGAGAAGAGGAACTTGAGATTAAAGACTGATAAGTATGTCATTTTTAATGATGTATTATATAAGAGGGGATTGGATGGGACCTTCTTGTGCTATGTAGATAAATCACTCCAAGAGTCTCTGTTGAAAACATTTCATGACAAAGCCTGTGGCGGCCATTTCTCTTCAATGGTGACTGCCTACAAGATTTTAAGGAATTATTATTATTCACCAGGGATGTTCAGGGATGCTTATGCATGGGTGGCAAAGTGTGAAAAATGTAAGTTGTTCACAGGTAATCCACAACTTGCAGCATTACCACTCCGACCCGTGGTTGTAGATGAACCCTTCAAGCAATGGGGTCTGGATTTTATAGGCCCTTTGATACCTACTTCTAGTGTAGGACATACACATATCTTGAGAGCTACAGACTATTTTACTAAATGGGTTGAGGCCATTCTGGTATGGAAGACATCCTTGGAGGTTGTTTGTAACTTTCTAAAAGAGAACATCCTGGTTCAATTTGGGGTCCCGCTAAAAATTGTGGCTGATAATGCTACAAATTTCTGTTCTACCAAGATTTCTTTATTTTTCTATGATCATGGAATCTCCCTTGCTCACTCATCTGATTATTATCCCTCGAGAAATGGTCAAGCTAAATCTAGTAATAAAAACCTCATAAATATCATGAAAAAGTTAGTGAGTGAAAACTTTAATGATTGGCATAAAAAAAATTATGAAGCCCTATGGGCTGATTGTACATCACCAAAGAGGGCTATTGGGATGTCAACATTTGAACTGGTCTATGGTGTAGGGGCTCAGGTAGCACTTCCTTTGGAACTGGTAGCTACTAAGATACAAACCAACATTGAAGATGCTTATTTTCAGAATTCTCTGGAAAAGCGGATTATGCATTTGATGAGAATTGATGAAGAAAGGGATAAATTAGTGGACCTAATAACAGAGAACCAAATGAGGGTGAAGAAAATATTTGACAAGTGGGCTAGGCCATGAAAAGTCATGCTAGGTGATCAGGTACTGCTCTAAGATAGAAGAATGGAACCCAAAGGGGCACATACAAAGTTCGAATCACTCTAGAAAGGCCCATTCTCGATTCATGAGGTAAAAGGACCAAATTCATTCAAACTTGCATATCAGGATGGCACTACTCTTCCTCTGACCTATAATGGTCAAGATTTGAAATTATACCAATTGTAAATGAGAGTCCCTTGTGGTTTTGTATATAGTGTTTTGGTTGATTGGCACCTGTGTGTCTTTTCTATTTGTATTTCTATTTAGGTCTTTAAATAAAGTCTGCTTGCGAAACCAGAGATTTTGGAGTTCATTTCTAGTTCCTTCATAATTCTAGTCCCCAGTCAGAGCCGATGTTAGTCCTATTGGTATTTTGGTATGGTTTTGTCATTGATGTCAACACCTACTAAATACACCTACTTTGGAGATCTAGCAACATTCACCGGCAAACAGTAAACTATGCAACAGTTACCGGTATATGGTTCACCGGAAGGATATATGGTTCACCAGCAGGATATAATGTTCACCGGTACCTGAAATGACATGGAAGACACTTGGTAATGTCTAAGACATCATGCGGACACTTTATTTTGAAGTAATAATCATTGGTATATTCTTATTTGCATATTTGCTTTTACTGGCAAATAGGTCTAGGTTATCTAGGGTTACACCGGCAGGTTTATCTTTTCCAGATCAACATGGCACGCTATGGAGATAATTTATTATTGTTGTAAATGCATTAAGCCAACATGTTCAATCAGTTATTGCATCGAATATTGTATTATTTGTAAAATGTTTTTATTGTAATATCTTGTAGAGATGACCTACTAAAATTGGTCTTAGGGTATGATATAAATGTAAGAACTTATTTGTAAGATCAAGTGTGGAATGCAAAAAAGATTTAAGAAAGGGTATGTGCAAGATAAAGTAGAGGAATACATGAAGCCATCATTTGAAGGTGAAGTTAGGTTTTTGTAGAAGCATATCAGCATTACATCGGTACTGAATCCAGCATATGAAGATGTTATTTTGTGCAGTACATTCTTATTGGATTTAACCATCCAACTGTAGTCAGTGTGACTCCCATTTGTGATTGAGCAGTGAGCTCTAGGCTGTTGGCCTTTCTGCATGTGCAGACCCCTTTTGTACACTTACTATCTGCAGTAGTATCATCTGATTATGGGTAAGGTTTCCCACCTTGGTTTTTCCCCTTATAGGGTTTCCATGTACAAATATTGGTGTCATATGTTGTGAATGACTTTGGGCTTATGTTTCATGCATTAATTCTTACCGGTATAGCAATTTTCTGTTAACACTGTTTACTAGCATACTTAAATGATTTACCGGTATTAAACATTAAATTGGTTAATAAGTTTTGGGTTTGAATTTATTAGACAATTGATTCACCCCCCCCTCTCAGTTGTCTCCGGGACCTACAATTGGTATTAGAGCCTAGTCCTCTTTTTGCAGAAGTTTAACAACTTGAGGAGATCCAATGTCTACTAATTATTCTAGAAAGGATAGTCCTAAACTTGATGGAACCAACTATGGGATATGGAAAATCAGAATGGAGAGACATTTGAATTGCATTGGTAAAGACATCTGGGAAGTTACTAAGAATGGTTATACTGCTACTGTGGCTAGTCAGACTGCTCCCACTACTTTAGCTAAAGATGAAGAAAATGATTGCAAAGCAAGAGAAGCACTCTTGAGCGCATTATCAAATGAACAAATCATGGGATTATCAGATAGGTCCACTGCAAAATCTATTTTGGATCATTTGGAAACACTGAATGAAGGGGATTCCATGGTCATAATTGCAAAACTTGAAAGCTTTCGAGTCAGGTATGAACATCTGAAAATGGAAGAAGATGAAAGGATTTCTACTTTTATGGAAAGGGTAAATGAAATTGTTTTGGGTATCAAATGTTGTGGAGGAACCTTGAGTGGAGATGAGATTGTTTCAAAAATCTTAAGAGGTTTGCCACCAGCATATAAAATGAAGGTTACTACTATAAATGAGTTGAGAACAATGCCTAATACATCAGTAAATAGGGATACATTCATTGGAAAACTTTCAGCTTTTGAAATTGAGGAATTTGGTCCTATTACTACTATAAAAACTGATTTGGCCTTCAAAGCATCAACATCATCTGCTCCGTCCTTTGACAAATCAGACTGGAGAGCCTTTTATGCAAGAGAACTTGAAGAAACCAGGAAGGAGAATGAAGAGCTTGAAGAACTTGAAGCACTATTTGCAAGAAAAATGCCAAAAGGCCCAATTGGAAGTAAGTATGAAGGTAAAGCACCCTTTAAATGTTTTAACTGTAATAAGATTGGTCATATGGCTTCAAGATGCCCTGATAGACATGCTAGACTAAGACAAGAAGCTAGAAGAACATACAAACCTAATCTTGAATATCAGAGATACAGATTTAAGAAAAACAAAGATAAATCTTGTTACATTGCTGATGAAGGTGTGACTGATGATTATGATGAGGATCCAACAGACTATGGATGGGTCTTTGTTGCTATAATAGAAGATCAACCGGTACCTATTGCTCAACTGGTAGAACAAGCCCTAGCAGCTAAAGTTGAAACAAAGGATGAATGGATCATTGACTCAGGATGCTCACATCACATGACTGGAGACAAAGGTAAATTCTTGAACTTTCAAGAATACAATGGAGGTTTAGTAAGATTCGGAGATGACAAAGCCTGTTCAATCAAAGGTAAGGGTTCAATATCTCTTGATGGTAAACATAAAACTGAAAATGTCTACTATGTTGAAGGATTAAAACATAATCTTTTAAGTGTTGGTCAATTAGTTGAGAAAGGTTTTCAGTTACAATTTAAAAATAGAAAATGCAAAATCATGAATAGAACTGGTTTGCAAATTGCAACCAGTAATTAGACTAGAGGTAATATCTTTCATTTGAATAACAGTGAAAAGGCATGCTTAATTGTACATATAGATGAAAGTTGGCTATGTCTTAAAAGACTATGCCATGTAAATTTTGATTGCATGGTAAAAATCAGTACTTCTAAGGCAGTTAGAGATCTACCTAAAATTGTGAAACCTCAGAATACAATTTGTAAGGAATGTCAATTTGGAAAACAAGTTAGAGCTAGTTTCAAAAGTATTCCAGAAAAATCCAATAATACTCTTGATTTAATTCACACTGATTTATGTGGTCTAGCTAGAACTAAAAGCTTACAAGGTGATAGATATTTCATGCTAATTATTGATGATTATTCTAGAATGTGTTGGGTTACTTTTCTCAGAGAAAAATTAGAAGCACTTGGGAAGTTCAAACTATTCAAAGCAATGGTTGAAAATGAAACCGGTAAGAAAATTAAATGTTTAAGATTAGATCAAGGAGGAGAATTCACATCTAAAGATTTTAATATATTCTGTGAAGTAAATGGAATCAAAAGACAGTTATCAGCACCCTGGACACCACAACAGAATGGAGTTGTTGAAAGGAAAAACAAAACTATTTTGGATGCAGCAAGAATTATGTTATCAGAAGCAAATCTACCACATGTGTACTGGAGAGAGGTAGTAAGCACTGCTATCTATACATTCAACAAAGTTCACATCAAAGGTGAAACCGGTAAGACCCCTCATGAACTATGGTTTGGTAATACTCCTACTCTTAAGTATTTCAAAATTTTTGGAAGTAAATGTTATATTAGAAGAGATGAGTATATTGGCAAGTTTGATCCTAGAAGTGATGAAGGAATATTTCTTGGTTATTCATCTAAGAGTAAAGCATATAGATGTTTTAATAAAAGATTACAGAAAATTGTTGAGAGTACAAATGTAAAGATTGATGAACAATTCAGAGGAACTTCAAGGTATGTAGACTCTGAACCGGGAATAGAAATTATGACAAATGAACCTACAATAAATCCACCGGTACAGAATGATGATCCAGTTACTCTGGTATCATCAAAAGATTCCACAGTAAATGAAGAACAACAATAGACTAAGACACCCCGATATGTAAGATTGAATCATTTTGAAGATCAGATAATTGGAAGCAAATATAAAGGAGTCATGACAAGAGGAAGATTGGCAAATGAAGAGGTATGTCTTATTTCTCAAATTGAACCATTATCTGTCAATGAGGCATGTGAAGATAAATTTTGGATTAAAGCTATGGAAGAAGAATTAGGACAAAGTGAGAAAAATAATACTTGGACATTAGTTCCCCAGCCTAAAAATAAAAATGTAATTGGAACCAAATGGGTATTTAGAAACAAACTCAATGAAGATGGTGAGGTTGTCAGAAATAAAGCAAGACTAGTGTGTAAGGGATATTCTCAAAAAGAAGGAGTTGATTACAATGAAACCTTTGCATCGGTAGCCAGAATTGAGGCAGTTAGATTATTCTTGGCGTTTACAGCTCACAAGGGTTACAAAGTTTATCAAATTGATATCAAATGTGCATTTTTGAATGGAGATTGTGAAGAGGAAGTCTATATTGAACAACCTGATGGATTTTCCTTGACAGATGACAATGATATGGTTTGCAGATTAAGAAAAGCTCTGTATGGATTAAAACAAGCTCCAAGAGCTTGGTATGCAAGATTGGATAAGTATCTTTTAAAGATTGGTTTTACTAAAGGAAATGCAGATAGCAATTTATATTACAAAGTAACTAATGATGACATCTTGATTATTGAAGTATTTGTTGATGATATAATCTTTGGAGGAGAAGATGAATTATGCAAAGAATTTTCTCTTGAAATGCAGCATGAATTTGAAATGTCTATGATCGGAGAAATAAAATTCTTTTTAGGATTGCAGATTTTACAGACTAATAAAGGCATATTTTTGAGTCAATCCAAGTACTTGAAAGAACTACTTAAGAAATTTGGGATGGAAAACTCTAAACCGGTAAGCACACCTATGACTACAAATGACAAATTATCTCAAAGGGATGAATCTACACCTGTTAATCCAACTAGATACAAATCTATGATAGGAGGTTTACTATATTTGACTCAAACCAGACCTAATATTATGAATGCAGTATGTATAGTTTCTAGATTTCAGAGTAATCCTAGGGAAAACAATGAATTAGCAGTAAAAAGGATTTTCCAGTACTTACAAGGCACAACAAATCTTGGATTATGGTATCCTGAAGATGAAGATTTTGATCTATATGAATACACAGATGCAAATTGGGTAGGAGATGTGGATGATAGAAAAAGCACCACCGGAGGAGCATTCTTTCTTGGTTAAGTAAGAAACAGAGTTGTACATCTTTATCAATAGTAGAATCAGAATATGTTGCAACAGCAACAAACTATACACAGGTACTTTGGCTTAAGCAAATGTTGAAAGACATAAAGATAAAATGCAAGGAACCTATTACTATATATTGTGATAACATTGCAGCAATTAATATATCTAAGAATCCAGTATTACATTCTAAAACAAAACATGTTTCTATCAAACTGAACTTTTTAAGGGAAAAAGTTGAAGAAAAGGAGATAAAACTGGTTTATGTGAATACTAAAGAACAACTTGCAGATATTTTCATAAAACCTTTGCCTAAGGAAACTTTTGAGTATCTCAGAGATCAGCTCGGAGTCTTACCTCCACCAGTAGAGACTTAGATAGTTGATGATTGTCATCAACCGGCATAATTAAATGGACAAATCTTTTATTCTGGTATTTGATGAGGAAGCTACTTCTCAGGGGGAGTAGTTGGTATATTGAATTGGTTGGTATTTTGTATGAACTTGACTTTTTGTGACTTTGGCATTTGATGTCAAAGGGGGAGAGAAATCTATGGAAAAATGCATTATCTTTTTGGGGAGAGATTTTGAAAAACACATTTAAGAGATTGGTATTGAAAATAAATCTTTGGATAAACACATGTTAAATGGAGATTGTTGGTTTTTGTACTTGGCATTTCTGTTTCGGCACTTTGATGGTTTTTCCATCTTGTGTTGCCATCAATGCCAAAGGGGGAGATTGTTGGTATTTTGGTATGGTTTTGTCATTGATGTCAACACCTACTAAATACACCTACTTTGGAGATCCAACAACATTCACTGGCAAACAGTAAACTGTGCAACAGTTATCGCTATATGGTTCACTGGCAGGATATATGGTTCACCGGTAGGATATAATGTTCACCAGTACCTGAAATGACATGGAAGAAACTTGGTAATGTTGAAGACATCATGTGGACACTTTATTTTGAAGTAATAATCATTGGCATATTCTTATTTGCATATTTGATTTTACCGGCAAATAGGTCCAAGTTATCTAGGGTTACACCTGCAGGTTTATCTTTTCTATATCAGCATGGCACGCTACGAAGATGATTTATTATTGTTGTAAATGCATTAAGCTGACGTGTTCAATTAGTTATTGCATCGAATATTGTATTATTTGTAAAATGTTTTTATTGTAATATCTTGTAGAGCCGACCTACAAAAATTGGTCTTAGGGTATGATATAAATGTAAGATCTTATTTGTAAGATCAAGTGTGGAATGTGAAAAAGATTTAAGAAAGGGTATATGCGAGATAAAGCAAAGGAATACATGAGGACATCATTTGAAGGTGAAGTTAGGTTTTTGTAGAAGCATATCAGCATTACATCGGTACTGAATCCAGCATATGAAGATGGTATTTTGTGCAGTACATTCTTATTAGATTTAACCATCCAACTGTAGTCAGTGTGACTCCCATTTGTGATTGAGCAGTGAGCTCTAGGCTGTTGGCCTTTCTGGATGTGCAGACCCCTTTTGTACACTTACTATCTGCAGTAGTATCATCTGATTGTGGGTAAGGTTTCCCACCGTGGTTTTTCCCCTTATAGGGTTTCCATGTACAAATATTGGTGTCATATGTTGTGAATGACTTTGTGCTTATGTTTCATGCATTAATTCTTGCCGGTATAGCAATTTTCTGTTAACACTGTTTACCAGCATACTTAACTGATTTACCGGTATTAAACATTAAATTGGTTAATAAGTTTTTGGTTTGAATTTATTAGACAATTGATTCACCCTCCCCTCTCAGTTGTCTCCGGGACCTACAAGTCCCCCCTACAATTTTCCCTTTTGAATGTTCATACTTGCGGGTTGCCTTATTGTTCCTTTGTTTCCGTGGGGTCTTTTGTTCTCGTTCATACTTGAACCATTGAACTCTTTCTAAAACGTTCAATAGGTTCAAAGTTCAAAGGGCATTTTCAAAAAAAGTCATTAGTGGTCTTTGTCATCATGAGAGCAAGCGCACTTTTGTTTTGTGTCTTGAGCTCTGAACCCATGAACCTTAACTGGTTCAAGGTTCAAAATGTCTTTTGTAAGTCACGGAAATGTATTGTTGTATAACGAGCGCATATCAATATGTTTTAAGTTAGTTTTTGACCTTGAACTTTGAACCAAATCTCAAGCTGTTCAAATCATTCAAGGATTTTTCCTAATAATCATCGTTGTTGCTCATTCCCGATATTGTTGTGTGCCACTCATTCATTGTTGTACTTCCCAAATGAACTTGAACCATTGAACTTTTTGTCAAATGGTTCAAGGTTCATAAGTTCACTTTAAAACTAACTCTAAGGCTTTTTGATGATAATGAAAGTAGCGTGACAAGAAGGAATATTCCTAGCATTCAGTAGTTTTAAAATTCTAAATATTGAAAGTAATCATGAGTGCGTCAACTACTTGTGCGGAAGTGATGGATAATTAAGAAGGCGTTAGATTTTAGACATTTCACTGTCACTTCCCACGCTTGTGTAAATCATTATGAAGCATGTGTGGCTTTATAAATATTTTCTCGTCTGATCAAAAAGAATGTATGAATTTATTTCCATAGTTTGTAAGGGTTGCATCTGTCATACTTGAGCAAATTGGAGGCGTAGAAGGTAAAACGAGTTCATATTTCCTCAGGAAGTTTCCAGTTTTCATGGTGGTAACGGGTAAGTTTAGATGACTCCTCCTAAGCTGTGTTTCTTTAAGTTCTAAAGATTTATCAGTATAGGAAGAAAATCTCTAAGTTGTTGGAGTAAAATTCTACCTTGTTTTGGAATTTCTTAGTTAGAAGTATAGATAGGCAGTATGAGGCCAATATTGCCGAAGCTTGGTCAGACCTCATGTCTAGTGAGCATATTACTAGAGCTAAAAGTCACTTCCTTGGCTCATGCTGATTTAGGAGATTTATTAGAGAGAGCCAAGAACCCTCAAGTCGGTTCAATGTCCGGATTTGGTGATGGCTTGCATGAATAGGTATGATGTGAAGAACAGATGCATCAGAACTAGTAATGGTGAGCTGCTAGTATGTATCAACAGAGAAACAGTAATGGTAGCAATGGGAATTCTGCACAAGGACGAATATGAGGACTGGACCGTTGGGAACTCGTATGCCTATTTCTTGGAAAAGGAGAGTAAGTACAGGACTATGATTGCTAGGAATTGGCTCCTAAAAGTTCAAAAAGGAGGGTCACGGCTACCAAAGCCCCTGACTAGAGAGCATTTCATCACATAAGTGTGGGATATTGTGATACTTCTGAATAGGGTGAAGGGAAACTCACATTCTTTCTACTAGGAAGATTGGATGTACTTTTTCATCCATGAATACCCCGGTCATTGTTACTTCACCCGATATACAGACAATTCCTCCACCTAAATATCCTACAAACACGCCACGATGGTTGGAAGCCACTGTTGGAAAGAAACAGACTGTAGTGCCGATTACAATCCCTATGAAAGAAATGGTCAACAGATGTTTGGGAAAGGCATCAAATCCAAAGAAACTCAAGACGTAGACAATGCTTGAAGTAAATGAAGCAACAGGTCACTGGACGACCGAGATAGCCAAACCAATTCCAGGGAAAGATGTAGACAAAGCTACTGAGGAGGATTTTAAAGTCAAAAAAATAGATTTGGGAGTTGCTTCACTTGCCATGGATGTTAAGCATTTAGAATCATCCACAAAAAGGATAATTTCAAAAACATGGAAGGATGAAAAGACAAAAGGGAATTGAAGCAAGTTGTTACTCAGATGGCTGAGTATATCAATGCCATCCATAATCCAAACCCCCAACCTTTGTCACAGATATCGGTATCATTTGATCCCAAATCTTCGGCCAATCAGAAGATGTTGGACCAGGTTCAACTGAACATAATAGTTACATAAATGTTCAATAAATGGTTGGATCTTATAATGCAACAAGGATCAGATTATATCGTCAACCTAGTGAAGGTTTATAAAGACGCTGAAACTGTGAGAAAGGAATTATAGTTGGAAATGGTGGCTTGGGAGAAATAAAGGATCAAATGGGTGATGCTCCTTGTGTAAATGAATGATATACAAAAATATGGGGTGATGAAGTTATTAGCTGAAAAACCAGTAGAAAATCTGGATGATAATGTATTGTATGTATCAATGAAGAATGTGGAGTGGCCTAACTCAATCATCAAACAAGGTCACGAAGAGTCCACCAAATTGCTCAAAGGATTGATAGACTTGATCGATACAATGCAAAATGATCTCAAGTGCATTGACATCCAGCTCATGAAAGATGGTTCCAAGACAATTGAGGCAATCATGGATATGACCAAGATCTTTCAGGAAAGAATACAATTCATTCAGATGACAAAATCTTTGACCATGAATGACTTCTCAAAGGTAGCTAGGACTGAATCGATGCTCATAGTCTATTCCGATCATTTAGAGGTACACAAGGCAAAAGTGGCACAAGTGAACATGGATAAGGAGGTGTGGAAGCAAAGGATTTAGCACATTGGTCTTCCTTATTTTCAGGTCATCTTGAGCTTCTCGGCGACACACCTGGAATGACGTGACTCTACGGAAAAGCAGGACAGATCCATAACCTCCTCTACCATAGTGGAAACATAGTTAATCCAAGAATGAGGAGTCAGCCCCACAGTGGCTGTTGTTTTAGTTTTCTTTCCTGTTATAGTAAATGGTTTCTTTAACTTTTGGTTAAATTAAAGTGTAATTTTGTTATGTAAAAACTTTGGGCTTGGAGGCTATTTAAGCTGGAAAGCTTGTCTTTGGAAGGGTTGCGAAAAACTTTGATTTTTCGAGCAACAGATAATAATTATGTTTACCTATGAATTGTTTGAAAATAGAATGGTTGATTATCAATAAAGTGCTATGATATGCAGTCTTTGAGTCTGTGTGTTTGAATATTAGTGATCTTTCTTGAGAAAATTGCTATGGACATGATATCATTTTATGATCAGTTATCTTTGTGTTTTTCTGGATTCATGGTTGCCTTTACTTGTTAACAGATTCATTATGGATTAAGTTGCGCTAATCCCCCTTGCCTTGTGAGGCATGAGAGAGGATTGATTAGACACCAATACTCCAATGCATTTGTTATGCTTTGAATTTATTAGGTGAACATGTGTGTAAATCAGAGTCTGTGAACTAATTGAATCTTCAGAATATTTTCTTTTGTTTCTGTTTGAAAGCATTCTTTTGTGTTGATGGATGAATGCTAAAGCCTTTCTACGCTTTCTAGTAAAAAGTGTCAACTTTTCATTTGTGTTTTAAATTCATTGCAAATCATATGAGGATCTATCCTCTAATGCAGAGGTTGAATTTTAATAAATTCATCCAACTATTGGTAATTTGTTTACTTTCATAACCGGGCTTATAGGAGTTACATCTCTATTCAGAGAATAAAATAAATTTATTGAAAGGGACAAATCTGTTTACCAACAACAAGTCATCAACCTGTATTTCATGGTTGGCTCACCACATGCTACATAATACAAAAATATAATCACACACGCTACAATAATACATGCAGACCAAAACAATGTCAGATAAGACATAGAATGGACCTAAACAACCACTTCAAATATGAAACACCTCCAATAATTATGCCTTGATCTTTCGCAACACATTACAACACCATGAATGTCATAAAATACAAAGAACATCATCGAACATCGAAAATATTCAATAACACGTACAATAAAAAATGTGGACCACCAATACGCATAGCACACAATATAGAAATTTCCACAAGGAATGTGAATCACACAGCAACAACTCGTATTACTAGAATCAACATCATCATCATCATACCGGAGCACAAAAACATCAACAAAATTGATGGTCAAACTAAAATATTCACTTGCAGGCCTATAAATCTTGAACCAATCAAACTGAGGACACACATTAACATCCAGAACACATCCCACACATCGACAACTAAAGATATTATAATTCTAGAGTACTACATACAAATTGACCAAACTCTGCCAATACTAAACAAATAAATAACCAACCAAAATACTAGATATTATAACCCGATCAAATCATCATGCGAACCTCTGAAACTTCTACTGAATGTGTATGCGGGAAAAGTGGGCTGATAAAACTTAATATGTGAAAATATTGGTAAATACTAGTCCACACACACACACAGGACTTCTTGATGCAAGCTATGGAGTAACAAAATATTACTCAGCTTCCCAAGGTGGGTCCCATGGTTCTCTATCTCACAATGTCCCTCAACCAATGTTTTTGCTCTCAGATCATTGAGAAAAATGGTTTAGGGATGGCAAATGCAAGAACGAGGGATGCTTTGATAGATTTTACTATGAGATGCATTCTAAGCTATGCCTGATTCTGGAAATGCAATAAACTAGATGATAAGATAACAAGGTTAATATGAATACTATCCTAACATAATATATTTTTTTATTCTATGATTGAGCTAAATGATAAAGAAAGTATTCTAAACATGCATATTTTAGACTAAATTCTATTGCAAAGAGAGGCTAAATGATGAGCATAAAATGATATGAAAGCTTGAAAGTATTTGAGCATAAGTGTAATGCTTTCAAATTTGGAGGATGATCTCTGTGAAAATGGAGGGATGGGAGCTCTATTTATAGCAAAAATAGGGCAATGGATGGTAAGGATTGAATGATTTAATCAAGGGTTGAGTTTGAAAGTTGGGGATCCATGTTTGTAATTGGCACCAATGAAATGGTGACAAGTGTCAACATAGGGTTGGGTTGAGAGAAGAGGTTGGAGACATTGAATGCCTGAGAAGATCTCATGGTTATCTAGAGGCTAAGGGTCAAGTCTAAGTTAGGATTACCCACTGGATTAGGAGTTAATCCAAGGATAAACCTTTGTGCAAATGATTAAGAGATAATCATGGTCAAAGCATTAAAGGCCTGATGAGACCCTTGGGTTGGATGAAGGTTGAGTCAAAACAAATGTTTTAATCATGTAGGAGGGTTTGAGTTAACCATTAATGGTTATTGGAGACTTTGGGGATTAAGTGGTTGAAAGTTGGAAGCCTTCAATGGTTATCAAAGACTTTGAGGTTTTTAAGTGGTTGGGGAGTTTGAAGCCTTTAATGGTTATCAAAGACTTTGAGGTTTTGAGAAGTGACTTCCCTTTGCTTAGGGATGTGACAAAGTTTAGAGGAGGGGTTAGGTTAATTTAGAAGCGATTAGAAGATTCTAGAAGGGATTAGAAACGGGTTTGGGATTTTGCAAGTGAATGGAGGGATAATAGGATTTAATTGAAATAAAGTAATTTAATTCAATTTGGTTGTAATTTGGGGAATTTAAATAAATTAGATTTATTTAATTTAGGATAACTATTTAATTAAATTTGAATTTAATTAAAAGTGGATAGGGGGAATTTAATTGAATAAAATGATTTATTCATTAAATGGGTATAGTGAATTTTATTTAAATAAATTGAGTAATTTACTTAATTTACTTAATAAAATAGAAGAATGTGGATAATTTAATTAAATTGGATTTAATTAAATAGAGAAATGAACATAAAATATTCATTTAGGAATATGGTCATTTTTATACGTCTACATTTTGCCCCTCTTTGAAGTGATGTGTGTGCACATGTTATTTCAAAGAAAATGATGCTTTATCATGATTTTTGATCAAATGCAATTTTTGTGTCGCTCTTTTGATTTGCAAGTTGTGCCCCAGATTCAATATTTGTGTCGTGCTGTCATGATTTTATGTAGTTGTCCAATATGAGTGTCGGTATAACTTGTTTTGATGTGAGATATTTCAAGTTATGTAGATATCAATGTGTTGTTTTGATCAAAATATGATTTATTTGTGTGTTCTATTTCAAGTTCGATGTGTGAAGCCTGATTTGTGTTACAAGCTGATATGGGTTGGAAACTTGAGTTGTGTTACAAGCTGATATGGGTGGGAAATTTGAGTTGTTTTACAAGTTTATGTGATTTTGGTACTTGAGTTGTTTTACAAGTTTTGATATGGTTTTTGAGAACTTGAGTTGTGTTACAAGTTGATATGAAATGATAGATTTTTGAACTTGATGTAGATGAGCAAATTGTTTCATGTTGTTGATGTGAGTTTGATTTTGATATCTTTGTTTTGAGATTTGATATGATAATGCCCCCTCGGGAGATCGTTCGTGCACACAAAGCATGAATGATCTCTCGAAAGAAGAAGAATGTTGTTTGAAAGATAGAAGAGTAGATAGTGATGGCATGCATGGGTTTGATAAGATTGATTAGATTGATTGGAATGAGAGCAAGTCTTGTTTCAGGTATGACACCTCCTGTATAAGACATGGATGATCGATCATCTGGGTTTAGGAATGATATCGCCTGTATAAGACATGGATGATCAAGCATCTGGTTTCAAGAATGATACCGCCTGTATAAGACATGATAGAAAATAGTTTGGAAGAATGATATAAGATAGTTTGGAAGAATGATAGAAGATAGTTTGGAAGAATGATGAAAGATAGTTTAGAAGAATGATGAAGATAGTTTGGAAGAATGATGAAGATAGTTTAGAAGAATGATAGAAGATAGGTTGGAATAATGATAGAGATATGAAAGTGAAGAAAGATTCCATGATGATGTGATAGATATGCATGCGAGGGATGCAATGATGAATGATGAATGATATTTTGAAAATGAGATGTATGATATGATATGCAACTAATTGTAAAATGATATGTAGCTATGTGTAAAGTGATATACAACTATGTTTTTGGTAACATCCTCATTCTGCATTTGCCATCCGATATAGCCATTTGTTTGATTTCTTTGTAAATATCATCATTGAGCATTGATTTGTTTAGGATATGTTGAAAATTTATACAAGCATAATGGTATAATTGAACAATAATGACCTGAGAAAAATTTACATGATATTTGATTTTGCAAGATAGCCCAAGCGTCAAGGTATAATTGAACCAGGATGACCTGAGTGCATATTGCGTAAACATACAAGAGTTAACCTTTGTCCCATACAAATCTGAAATCTCCTCAGTGATATGCCACCGGATTTCTTCATAGGACAAATTTGCATGGTAAAAGACTTCACTCACAGATAGAAGACAAATAAAACATCACATTCCTTCTTTGCTTCTCTAGTCGTAAGACATCCTGGAGGTGCTCAAGAGATATGATAAGAAAAATTTAACAACCATAAGTAATCATGTATGCTATTGGAAATGTATTCTTGTCAATTAAAACATCTTGCAAAATAGATCTTTGTTCAGTTGAAATCAGTTCAAGTTCGCGATGTTTAGCCTTCTTGCATTGTCGATTGTCATTTGTTGGTTGTTTTGATCCTTGTTGTCTTGCTACGTTTTTGGTCTGATGTTGAAAATCTTGAAGGCGAAATGCCCCTAGCGAGGCCAGGATTTTGCCCCTTACTATTGATACTACTTTGATATGGATATGTACACTGATCACCAAGCCATGGTGGGATATTATTTGGATAATTGTTTCAGATAAACCAAGGATAGTGACTACACTAAGTATGTCCAAGATTGATAAGCATTTGTGAATTTCTGGTGATGCCTCAGATGGGTGGATATGATATGTACAATATGATTTGTGAAACATGTATTTCCATCAATTGATAAAGATAAGGCTAACTAGAACAAAATCCAACAGTCATACTGATTGATGTCATTGTTATGATTTGGTCGATGATTGATAAGAATGTCTGGTTTCAAGGAGTGAGTACCCCGTATAAGACCGATCTATCTGGATCCAAGTGTACCTATCCCTGTATAAGACATGTTGATGTTGATGTTGATTTCGAGTAATGAATTGATTAACAAGACTCAATGATTGATAAGAATGTCTGGTTTCAAAGAGTGAGTACCCCGTATAAGACCAATTTGTCTGGTTTCCAGTGTACCTATCCTTGTATAAAGACATGTTTGATGTTGATGTTGATTTCGAGTAATGAATTGATTAACAAGACATGTGATAAGTTTGATTACAGACTTTGAGAGTTTTCCTGTTGTTGATCTGATTTGATGGATGGTCCATGTGTTCATGCTTTGATTTTTTTATTTTGATTTTTTTTTGATTTTGTCGATTTTTAGTTTTTGGATATTTTGATTTTTTTGAGTTTTTGGATATTTTGATTTTTTTTTGAG
This sequence comes from Cryptomeria japonica, assembly GCF_030272615.1. NCBI lineage: Eukaryota > Viridiplantae > Streptophyta > Pinopsida > Cupressales > Cupressaceae > Cryptomeria > Cryptomeria japonica. The sequence continues at coordinate 83,500,651 of NC_081409.1, forward strand.
TTTTTGGATATTTTGATTTTTTTGAGTTTTTGGATATTTTGATTTTTTTGAGTTTTTTGGATATTTTGATCTTTTTGAGTTTTTGGATATTTTGATTTTTTTGAGTTTTTTGGATATTTTGATTTTTTTGAGTTTTTGGATTAGAAGAAAGATGTATTTGGTTGCCCGAATGTATATCAAGAGAAGGAATGGATGAATGGATGACTGAACCATTGAGGTGGAAATAGATTTGTTGTCCATAGTTTTGATCAAGATCAAGGATGAAAAAGGGGATATGGATAGAGATAGGATATAGATAGCATTGGATGATGGAAGCAATGAATAGATAGGATAAGGGATATGGATTAGAGTGAAGCAAGATTGTAGAAAGAATTGGATGATAGAAGAAATGAATAGATAGGATAAGGGATATGGATTAGAGTGAAGCAAGATTGTAGAAAGAATTGAATGATAGAAGAAATGAATAGATAGGATAAGGGATATGGATTACAGTGAAGCAAGATTGTAGAAAGAATTGGATGATAGAAGAAATGAATAGATAGGATAAGGGATATGGATTAGAGTGAAGCAAGATTGTAGAAAGAATTAGATGATAGAAGAAATGAATAGATAGGATAAGGGATATGGATTAGAGGACATGGGAGATATGGTAGGAAGAATAGAGTGGATGAACTTTGCCCCCAAGCATAGAGGTTTCCATTTGCAAAAAGGTGATATGTAAGGTTGTCATAGTATTTAGCACCATCTAAATAAGTGTTCTCGAACTTTTCAAAGATAGAGACCCAACCCACACTTAGAACTGCTAGAAATTTCAATTGAACATTTCTAGCAACTAGGAAGCAGACTCAAAAGGGAATAAGAATCCCAAACTGGATCAAGGTACATAGTCTTTGATTACCCATGTGTGTGCAAGTGGGTTCATTCTGGCTCATATGATCATTGTAATCTTCAGAATCCAGCATGGCTAGCTACATGAGTTACCTTAACTTCAAAAGCATCCTGGATAGAGCCTCGTTGCCAGTGAGCGTCCATAGCCCTGACGAGGTTATCGTTGTAATCTCACAAATATTGCTCCATTGCCAGCCAGGCGTCCACAGCCCCGATGGAGTTACTTGCATGTTCCCATAGCCAATCATTTTGATATTGTATTTCATTGCATTTTGCTTTTCTTGATATGCACTTTCTTGCTCATTCTTTTGATATTTCTTTTTGCTCTTTTTATTTTTCTTGCATTGGCTTGTAAGTGATGAAACTTACATGGGTCTGATAATTACAGTGGCGCTGAAGCAAGATTTTAGATTTTTCACTAGCCATGTCTTCAATTTAAGAGATCACAATGATTTAGAGCAATCAATTAAGTGTATGAGATATAGTAATCAAAAGATGTCAGTACCAAGATACGATAAGTGGTTCTTTTTTGGATTGAGTGTGTATCCCAAACAAAAGAAAATGTTAAAGAGGAACAACCTTGGATTCTAAAGCATTTCATGAATAGATATCTAGGAAAAGGACTGAACATGAGATTTGAGCATGGGAAAGTATGTGACAAAATGACACAAATTCCTATTTCATAGATGAAGGATTTATGCAAAGGATTGAATGAAAGGGATGGAAGGATAGAAAAGAGGTGTTGGATAATAGATAGAATGTTTGAAGATTTGTGCAAGGATAGATAGAAATGTTTTCAGGATGAGTGTTGGTACTTGAGAAGTGATGAAGAGATGGAGGAAAATTGAATTTTGGGACAGAAGGACCCAAAATAGATAGAGGAAATGATAGAAGAATAGTTTTGAAAGATGTTTAGATAGAGGGTTGAAAGAATTTCAAAGATGTGCTCCTCGTTGATCTTTCTCATGGATCATTTGAGGTGATAGATTGGTGATGGAGGGAGGTAAGGACCCAAGATGGATGAAAGGGATGGAGAGTTTGATTGTGGAATGAAAGGACCTAAGATAGATTTAGAAGAAGAAGAGTTTGACTTTGGATTGAAAGGACCTAAGATAGATTTAGAAGAAGAAGAGTTTGACTTTGGAATGAAAGGACCTAAGATAGATTTGGAGGATGAAGAGATTCCTTGATCTTGATCTTGACTTGGAGTAGGATCATATGAGTTTGTGCTTTTCTCTTGATTTTGAATTAGAATAGTGGAGGATATGGAAGGAATATCATGATTTTGATTAAGAGATGGATGTTGAATGGGACTCTGCTCTTGAGATGAAAGAGGGTCATCATGGATGGAATACCAAAATTTTAGGGGATCCTCATAAGATTCTTGATAGGTGGGATCTTGATCGAAGATGGGATCAGATTGGGAAGTCATGATATTGTGATCTTGATTTAGGCTAGGACTTATTTCCTTTGACTGAGTTTCCTTTTTCTCAGTTTGATGATGAATGGTCATATGAATGATCAAAGTTGATGTTTTTGATAGGTTGATGTAGATAAATTTACTCCTTTTGGTAAGGGTCTTAGGACTAGGTTGTCTGTTTTGGATATACTGTTTGACGTGATGAAGGAATACCCAATGAGATTTGAAGAGTTGACGATTGATGTATAAAAACTTATTTCTCTTGATGAATTTGGAAAAACTAGGTTGTTGTTTCTTCAACGTGATGTTACGATAAAGGTTCTTTCTTCTCAGAATAACGGGATTAGTCATGCATAAGTGATCAATGGTTTCCTTTGATTTGTTTAGATTCAGTTGATTCTTATTTTTGAAAATTTCAAATCTTACTCTATCAAAGTGAAGGCTTTTAGATGCCCCTTCACGACAAAGCATGTCAAATGATATGGATAAAAGCCTCCCGATCTGGAAACTTAATTTGACAATTTGAAAATTTTAAACAAGTGTTTGAGATAAAAATCTGTAAGATGGTAAAGGATTCTGTTGATACTGATGATGAGATTTCCGGATTATGATAGGAGAGACATCCTTTATCGTGCGATTTGTTTAGGATTTTGACAACTGTCATTTTGGCACAAATTTAACTTAAGAAATGGTTTTAATGATTTGTTGGTCACTCTACTATGATGAAAAATGATGCTTTGATGAAAACAGGCTTCTAAAAATTTTTTTGAAAATTTCAAAATTTTTCCTGATTTGGCTCTCTATTTTTCTATTTTTAATCACGCGCTAGAACAGAGTCTACATGCACTACTTAAATTTTTCGATGCGCTAAAAGAACAACCACACGTGCTAGGCTGCCCCTGGACATGCACTAAAGTTTGGACCTTTTGAAAAATTATTGTCTAACTGTTGAGAAAGTTATGCACTACCCTGGGCCTGTGAAGCGCTAACTGTTGGATTTTATGCGCTAATGTTTGGCTTGCACGTGCTAAGATGTTGCTTCCACGCGCTAGACTATTTTTCTGATGCACTAAATGTTCAACACTAATTTGACCTATGATAAAACGCTACTGTTTGGAACAGACATGCTAACTTGAGGTTTGGATGCGCTAACAGAAGTACCACACGCGCTAAGAGGTTGCTCTTATGCGCTAAACTGCCCTGATATATTTTGACTTGGTTGTTTTTCTGTGATTTTTAGAATTTTTAACACTTGTGATTTTGATGGATGATTTCTTTTTGGATACTCAAGCTTACTAAGTCGAATAGATAAAATCTTGATTACTTGGTTTGGTATTCCCCTAATCTTGTTGGATGAAAGTCTTTCCTAAAGATAGTTGAAATGTTGATAACCATCTCAAAAGATGTTTTGTTGGATATGGAAATATTCTCCACTTTATGATTTTTCCTTGTTTGAACTGACTTTTGAGTTTGATTGTTGGATACTTTGCAAGATATTTTAACATTTGTGACAAGAATACATAGCACACATGAAGACAATGATTATCCTAATGCTAAACATTGAGTGTATATTCTTTTGAGGATGTGTTCAAATCCTCGATGTTATCACTGGTTTGATCTATAATAAAAGACACATCAGATAGACTCTTTATTCAAAGGTCATTGACAATATCATAGCCCACTAGTCTCGATACTCCATCAGCTCAAACAGCCTTGTCACCCCCTAGAGGGTGCCCATTTTTTTGCCTTTTTCCATAAATTAACTCAAAGTGAATTGCTTCACAATTGAGTAGTTATCTTGGGAGATATATGGTGAGTAATCTTGGGGGCGGATTCTTCCCCACCCTTGCACTATGATATTGCCAATGTTTGGCGACTGACTCAGCTCAAAGTTTCTATTTCTATGGTTCGTAATCAGGCTTCTTGTTCGGCCGTCAGTGATAAACTCCCTCAGGAGGCTTCCCAACCTAGAATAAAGGCTTTACGTATCTCAAGGATACTGGGGGAAGGCTAATCGCTGTGCGCAACCATTGAAAAAGACTTTCATCACTTTCCACATTTGATTATAGTGGGTTGGAATTCTTGGCATCAAAGTTGTTCCCCACTTAGGTCATTCCCTTCACACCGGCCATAAACGGCTTTAAGAGTTGATTCCAACTCCTCGGGAAGGCAGGCCTGCTAAAGGTGTTATTGCTTGAAGTAAAGAAAGCTGTAAGAGTGGTCTAGATTTTTGATCACCTAGTTAAGGGGAGAGCATATTCCTTCCACTTTCGAGACAAAGCAATCAAGTTGGTTTATTTTATCCTTTCAAATCAGTGATTTGCTAAAAATCTATGCGGAGATGTTGCTCCACAAAAGCATGGTGTTTATTTTATTTTTTCAAAGCAATGATTTTCTTGATCTATGAAAAGAATTTGGTCAACAAAGCAAAATTTTCAATGTGTTGGTCAGCAAAAATGAAAATCGATCCAAAGGGGAAGATCTTCCCTCTTTGTTTTGCTCAAAAGGAAAAATGAGGTTCTTTTACTTTGCCAAAATAAGGTGAATCCTTTTAAGCACCAAAGGATGATGATATTCTTTTTACCCCTTTCTTACACAAATGAAGATTGTGTTGTTCTTTGTAAAGCCTGAACTAAGAAACTTGCTCCTAGTAAAGTAAGACAAGATTGTCGTTGTGGTTCATTTTATAGCCCAAAGGAAAGTGAGTTCAATTTTCTTTAACTAGAATTAAAAAGACTTTAAATTTTAACTAACTTGAACAAGCTAGTAAAATTTAAACAATTTATAGTTCTAAAAAAAATCACTAAGCTCCTCCCCCTGCAATAAAATGTCAGAAATCCTGCAAAATACCACCATAGTAGTTAGAAAAATAGAGGATTTTGTGGACTTCAACAAGTCTAAAATTTTACTTTTTGGTTACAATATTTGTTTCTATCTTCAATGCGCTAGATAAAAGACTTCCTGCGCTATAATATAAACTTGATGCGCTAAAACTAAGGGTCAATGCACTACGTTGTTTTTTGAATGCGCTACTCTGTATGTTGGAAGCGTTGTTCTGTCTTTTTTCTTTCTCCCGCGCTGAGACCTGCAGGAAAATTAGAAGTTTGATGCACTAAAATTTGAATTGCACATGCTGGATGATGGTCTACAAGCACTGAACTATGGGATGGATGCGCTATTATGTTTATTAAATGCGCTACTCTGTGTTTTGCTCACGTTGAGACCTACAGGAAAAAAAATTTAAACAAAATCATGCGCTAAAGGAAAGACTTTACGCGCTATAGCAGAGACCCCACGCACTAAACAGTAGGCGAGACATGCTAGATTGTTAGGCGGATGCGCTAGGGAATGTTTCCCACACGCCGATTCCTGTTTCCCGCGGACCTGCAAAAGTAATTATTTTTCAAAACCAATTAGATATATGGGGTAGTGCCCCACGGTGGGCGCCAGAAATGTATGCAGGAAAAGTGGGCTGATAAAACTTAATATGTGAAAATATTGGTAAATACTAGTCCACACACACACAGAGGACTTCTTGATGCAAGCTATGGAGTAACAAAATATTACTCAGCTTCCCAAGGTGGGTCCCATGGTTCTCTATCTCACAATGTCCCTCAAACCAATGTTTTTGCTCTCAGATCACTAAGCAAAATGGTTTAGGGATGGTAAATGCAAGAACGAGGGATGCTTTGATAGATGCATTCTAAGCTATGCTTGATTCTGGAAGATAAGATGACAAGGTTAGTATGAATACTATCCTAACATAATATATTCTTTTAGTCTATGATTGAGCTAAATGATAAAGAAAGTATTCTAAACATGCATATTTTAGACTAAATTCTATTGCAAAGAGAGGCTAAATGATGAGCATAAAATGATATGAAAGCTTGAAAGTATTTGAGCATAAGTGTAATGCTTTCAAATTTGGAGGATGATCTCTGTGAAAATGGAGGGATGGGAGCTCTATTTATAGCAAAAATAGGGCAATGGATGGTCAGGATTGAATGATTTAATCAAGGGTTGAGTTTGAAAGTTGGAGATCCATGTTTGTAATTGGCACCAATGAAATGGTGACAAGTGTCAACATGGGGTTGGGTTGAGAGAAGGGGTTGGAGACATTGAATGCCTGAGAAGATCTCATGGTTATCTAGAGGCTAAGGGTCAAGTCTAAGTTAGGATTACCCACTGGATTAGGAGTTAATCCAAGGATAAACCTTTGTGCAAATGATTAAGAGATAATCATGGTCAAAGCATTAAAGGCCTGATGAGACCCTTGGGTTGGATGAAGGTTGAGTCAAAACAAATGTTTTAATCATGTAGGAGGGTTTGAGTTAACCATTAATGGTTATTGGAGACTTTGGGGATTAAGTGGTTGAAAGTTGGAAGCCTTCAATGGTTATCAAAGACTTTGAGGTTTTTAAGTGGTTGGGGAGTTTGAAGCCTTTAATGGTTATCAAAGACTTTGAGGTTTTGAGAAGTGACTTCCCTTTGCTTAGGGATGTGACAAAGTTTAGAGGAGGGGTTAGGTTAATTTAGAAGCGATTAGAAGATTCTAGAAGGGATTAGAAAGGGGTTTGGGATTTTGCAAGTGAATGGAGGGATAATAGGATTTAATTGAAATAAAGTAATTTAATTCAATTTGGTTGTAATTTGGGGAAATTAAATAAATTAGATTTATTTAATTTAGGATAACTATTTCATTAAATTTGAATTTAATTAAAAGTGGATAGGGGGAATTTAATTGAATAAAATGATTTATTCATTAAATGGGTATAGTGAATTTTATTTAAATAAATTGAGTAATTTACTTAATAAAATAGAAGAATGTGGATAATTTAATTAAATTGGATTTAATTAAATAGAGAAATGAACATAAAATATTCATTTAGGAATATGGTCATTTTTATATGTCTACAGAATGAACTAGAGATACTTATCATAAAACCCATTAAACCGCACCAGCTCATTTGCAATACATGGGCTAAACCAACTCATTTAATCTGACTGCAACACACAAAGAACATATTCAACAATCTCCACATATGTTGACATCAATGACAACGTATCAACCAATACCTAACTATGTGGTGAAAGGTAAAAGTAATTTGGTCTATAAATTAAAGAAATCCATGTATGGCCTCAAATAGAGTCCTAGGATACATGGTTCCAGAAATTTGATAAATATGTGTTGAGTTTGGGATTTGAGCATTCTAAATTACATCACTCTGTTTATTATAAATCTGATGGTGATAATTTCATGTACATTGCATTGTATGTTGATGATATGTCATTCATAAAGGGAAAGTTATGATTACAGAACTTAAGTCTTGGCTCACTACTAAATTTGAAATGAAATATCTTGGTGTAGAAAAATGCATTATTGGTATGGAAATTAGAAGAGATAGAGTGAACAAAATTCTATGGCTAGGCCAGAGTAAGTATGTGAATTCAGTGTTACAGAGGTTTAACATGCAAGATTGTAGACCATTTTGTGTCCCTTTTACAGTTGGAATGAAATTATATGTTGCATGTTGTCCTACATCCCCATCAGAGATGGAAGAAATGAGCATAGTGGCTTACCAAAGTGCAGTTGGAATTTTTATGTATGCTATGGTCTATACTAGACCAGACATTGCCCAAGCAGTGAGAGTTTTGTCCAGATAAAGATCTAATCCTAGTAGAGCTCATTGGGATGTTGTCTAAAGAGTTTTCAGATATTTGAAGGGTGCTTCAGAGTATTCTTTGTGTTATCATGGTAATTCAGTTGGAGACCTGATTTCCCTTGATATTCATGGTTATGTGGATTCAGACTGGGTAGGTGATGTTGATAGCAAAAGATCTACCAGTGCTTATTTGTTTACTTTATTTGGTGGTGTAATTAGTTGGATGAGTAAGCAATAGGTTGTGGTTCCTTTGTCCACTAGTGAAGCATAGTATATCGCAACTACTCATGCTTGTAAAGAGGTAATTTGGCTTAAGAGACTATGTTCAGATGTTGGAATAAAACAAGGGGGTGTGACAGTTTATTCTGATAGTCAAAGTTTGATCTACCTAGCTAAGAACCCGACATTTCATGCCCAGATCAAGCACATTGATGTTCAGTATCATTTTGTCATAGATATGATCAAAGATGGCAGGGTGAAGTTGGTTAAGGTAGAAACTTTGATGAATGTTGCAGATTATTTAACTAAGGTTGTGAGCATGGAGAAGTTCAGATGGTGCTCGAAGTATATGGGCCTTACGTCCCCTAGCAATTGATTCATTGTGTTGATACTCCCTTAGGTCTTGCAAAGTGTTCAACAAGTGGGAGATTTGTTTGGGAAAATGGTGTCTCAACCTTGCATTTATAGGTTACTATTTATAGTAATTTTTCATTAGAGCACGAAATGGTGTGAAATTCTCCCTGAAGCTTCTAGTTGGCTAGATAAGAATTTTGATAAAGTTACATCACAAGATCACAGCTAGTTTTGAAGATATTAAATTATTCATTTTGGAGGGGTCTTATGAAAGGTTTAAATTTATTTTGAGGACTTCAGAGGATCCAAAATGCCCTAAAAAATGGACGTAAATGCGTAATGATTTATCAGGCAATAGAACACTTTGCGAGCTTTCTCGTGCTTGAAATGGTTCGTTAATAGGACACACGATTATCAAGTTATGGCCTCTAGAAGTTTGTACTCCTGAAATGGGAAATATAAAATACATAAAACACATAAATGAGTTGTAAAAAGGGATGGAAAGGTCATAGGGCATCTACAAGGGAGATAAGGTTGGCTACACCATATTGGGTGGTTTTAGCCTATGGTTTTGTAATACCGCTTGACAGTTTCTTGTATTATATCTCCTATATATAAGGTACGTGAGATAGTGTAAAGACATAAAATGTTCTAAATTCAATAAGAAAACAAAATACTCTTTATTCTTAAATAAACTCATAATTCCTTTAATAAGTCTTTTATCTTCCATTATTCCATTCTTATCTCTAAATGATCATTCCTTTGATATCATAACATACACGAGATTTCTATAAAGAGATTAAGATTATTTATTCAATAGGAAAATGCATAAGTATCTCAATAATCTCTACATACAATAATTAGGCCTCTCTAATGCCTTAAGTTCAAATAACAAGAAAAATATAATGTAAAGGATGAGATGTGTCCTTTGATCTGTAATCCAAGATATCATCAATGCAATCTTTAGAATGAAGATGAGAACAAGATTTAGGTGTTTTTTTCACCCAACCTTGAAGTTTACACTTCCCTGGAATTTGTGGTCAATCAAGAATACCCGTCCCTACACGAATTTCTTAGCATAAAGAATTTGATAGACAAGATGGAATTTGGTGTGTGCCTAGAATGATACATGCATTTTCAATTTTCTAATTCCATAAAGAAACAAGAAAGATCAATCAAGGATATGGTAGAAAGCATAATAAATCCATCTATTTCACTGGTCAATGAGTTACTCGGCCTACTATAATGCCATGCATAGCAATAAAATATAGTTTGGAAAAGAAAACTATTCTCTCTATGACCACATTCGGCACCCGTCCTAGAAGGTAACTTTCCCACAAACACAAACACATCATGATTTCTTACAGTTTGTAAGGTATTTAAAGAAGATAATCTTTCTCTTAATAGATAAGGAAGAATCCTTCATTTACAACCAATTTCCTTTAATAAGAAAACATTCTTTCATTTCCATATATTTTAAGTAAAACAAGAATAATAATTAAAAATAAGAAGGTGTAACACATGTATGCATATATAGCATATAAACAAAAGTAAAATTCTGAAATAGAAATTATGAATACACATTCTTTTATCTTTTCTCATAAAATCCAATAGCGTAATCATGCATCTTATGGTTTCCAATTTCTAAGTTTAGAGTGCATAAGTTCTCCATCTTTCCATATGTTCTTGACTATCTACTTCTTTACTCGAATTTGATACTAATAGATGTTTTTTATGATCTAAAATTATAATTCTCATTGCACATACCTATATGGCCTTTTCAAACAAAATTCCATATAATCATTATGACTTCTAAATCAATAAATTATTCAAAAATAGAACTCTTTACTTCACTAAAGATATAAAATAATCAAATCTCTAGATAATTATATTCTTATTCTCTAATAATAAAACAAACTATTGCTTGTTTAAGAGCCTACCTCTGAAATTTGACCCAAGTCTGATATGATCAATGATGATCTTCTCCAAATCTGTCTGCAACACGTCTAGATTTCAAATCCTTTTCCTTCTCTATGTTGTTCTATCACTTGAGTTATTTCCTCTCTATTTTCTTACCTTTCTTTTCTATTCACTATTCTTTTTCTCTCTTCTATTCTAACCATTTCTCTAAATATTTCTTACTGTCTTTTCTGTATATTTTCTCTCTGCGTTTTATGTGTACTAATGCTCCATATGCTAAACTCATGCTACATTTTCTGCTTTGTTTCGGGCTTTACATCCACTATTATAATTGTTTCCCATGCCACCACGCAGCATGTCTAACAATCCACTTTGCCACATGGAGCTTGTTACAATGGTAAACATCACATCTAATAGTTTGACATCTCTTCAAACATATCATGGTTATTCAACTCAAACACTACATCGTGGTTGGTTTTCCTTGCAAAGTCTGTGTTCAATTCAAACACTATAAGTCTGTTTCTTTGCATGGTCGATATTAATATTGGCTCCCTCTTAACTTGTTGTTTACTATGATTCGCCATTAATACCGTTTTACATGCAAAAGTTTCTACATCTCCTTGCCAAGTCCATTAGTATCGACCCCCTCATAAATACACTTTGTCAAGTATGACATGCATTAAAAATCCACCACCATATCGGTTATGTTGCTTTCAAATACGTCACTTTTCATGTTTATATATATATATAATGACTTTTTATAAAACAAAATAATTTAATTTTAAAAAATATATTTACATATGTGTATATATGTATATGGTCAAATTATTATTCGAACTCATATATATAATGTCTATAATTTTATATATATATATATATATATATATATATATATATATATATATATATATATATATATATATATATATATATATATATATATATATATATATATATATATATATATATATATATATATATATATATATATATATATGTTTATGTTGGAAATATGGAAGGATTGATTATGTGTTGTATTGATTTTTTGTCATTGATGTCAACACTAGTTGTTATGGCAAGTTACTAGCAAACAAGTTTTGGTTACCGGCAGAAGATCTAGTGTTATCGACAGTGGTGACTATTTGTTGGACACCTCTGACATGTTTGGGTTAATGGAATGTGTTTTTTTATATGTGTTACATGCTTATGGAGCATGTCTTGGTTAGATGGTATTGACTTAGTAATCAGACTCTACCATACACTCTAGTAAACCCTTATCGGCATAGGTTTAAGGTTTTACCTATAGAGCTTTTATTGATAATCCTTGACAACATGTATAAGTGGTGTTGGTGTGGTTTCTAGGATGTAGAAGATGTTCTCTGATCATGATTCAACCAGGTGGAGACATCACTTTGGCATGGTGGACCTAGAATAGGTCAGGTGCCTATCAAGGTTATGGACCGGTAGCATGTTAACGTGTTCTCTACATGTTATCAGGATAATTTATAGATTGGTTAATGTTATTTTGGTCTAAAGATGACATGGCATATCATATTAATATGGATATATGTAATGATCTTATTGTAGTATATTTTTGGTGGCCGACCTAATTGGTTCAAGCCTTAGGGTTGGTATAAATCAATGTAAGATCTCATTGTATATCATATATAGATGTGTGTGGATATGGGAAAGGAAATATAATGTGTGAATATTGTAATATCATTCAGGCAGAGGATTTGGTCAATCATTGAAGATCGAATTGGGTTTATGTAAGAGGTCAAAGGCCATCAACATTGAGCTTAGTTAGGATTGTAATCAGGCATGGTAGATGCTATCTCTGGTAGTTCATTTTACTGGATTGTTGTCCAGATATCTTGAGGTGGTTTTAACCTCTCTGTAGTCAGTGAGACTCTTTTGTAATTAGTAGTGCGCTCTAGGCAGTGTCCCTTCCTACATGTGCAAGCCCCTCATTGTATCACATATTTTCTGCAGAAGTATCATCTGACTGTGGGAAGGCTTCCCACCATGGTTTTTCCCTTTACCGGGTTTTCCACATACAAATCATGGTGTTATGTGGTATAGTTTCATTGTGATGATTATCTATTTTATTGTTGAGTTGCATTGTTTACCGGTATCTATTTCTACTATTCCGGTATTTAATATTTATGTGCTCTGGCTTAAGGTTGTAAAGTGGATTAATTATTATAATTTGTTAATAACTGACTCACCCCCCCCCCTCTCAGTTGTTCACTGGTTATCCTAACAATTGGTATCAGAGCTTTGGTCCTCTTTTGCAGAAGCTTAACCGCTTGAGGTAGATCCTATGGCAACTAATCCACTGGCAACTATCTTCATAAGAGAAATCCCTAAGCTTGATGGAACAAATTATGGGATATGGAAAATCTGTATGGAGACTCATCTTAGATTTATTGGCAAGGATATTTGGGAGATCAATGAGAAAGGTTACACACCTTATGATCCAGCATCTGGCAATCCTGCTCTTGCAGACTTGGATAAGAATATTGAGAATGATTACAGAGCTAGAGAAGCCCTCCTATGTGCACTTACTGATCAGAAGATCATGGGATTGACTGATAAATCATCTGCAAAGGTTATGTGGGATAAATTGAAAACTCTGAATGAAGGTGACCCTACTGTCAAAATTGCTAAACTTTATGGCTACCGGGTGAGATATGAGAACTTGAAGATGGATGAAAATGAAAGAATCGCTACATTTATGGAGAGAGTAAATGATATTGTCATGGGAATTCAATGTTCTGGAGGATCTTTGAGTGAAGATGAAATAGTTTCCAAAGTCTTGAGAGCCCTTCCACTGGCTTAAAATATGAAGGCAATTGCAATTAATGAATTGAGAACAATGGCAAACACCTCAATTAACAAAGATATTCTGATTGGGAAGTTATTTTCTTTTGAGCTTGAAGAATTTGGACCTTCTCGAGCTACAAAATCTGAACTTGCTTTTCATACATCATCATCATCATCTACCAGAAAAAATGATTGGAAAGCCCTATATGCAAAAGAATTGGAAGATATGAGGAAAGACGATGAAGAATTTGAGGAACTTGAAGCCTTGTTTGCTATAAGAGTACCCAAAGGACTGATAGGAAGTAAGTATGAAGCAAAAGCACCTTTTAAATGTTTTGTGTGTCATAATATTGGTCATTTTGCATCTAGATGTTCTGAAAGGAATGAAAGATTTGAAGAAAGAGTTAAGAAATCATTCCAGCCTAATTAGAACAGATATAGATTCAAGAGAAATAAACAATGCTACATAGTAAATGTGGAAGGAGTAACTGATGACTCTGAGGATGAACTGGCAGAAGACTCTGCTAGTGGATTTGACAATGGAAAGGAATGGGTGTTCTATGCCCTAAAAGAAGATGAACTAGAACCGGCTATCAAGAATGAAGAAAAGGCCTTGGCAGAAAAAGTTGAAGACAAGGATGAATGGGTAATTGATAGTGAATGCTCACATCATATGACTGGAGATAAAAGAAAATTTATATCCCTGCATGAGCACAATGGTGGTCAAGTAAGATTTGGAGATGACAAATCATGTATGATCAGAGGTAGAGGTACTATTTCTCTAGATGGTAAGCATAATACTGATAATGTCTATTATGTAGAAGGTTTAAAGCATAATCTTTTGTGTGTTGGTCAATTGGTGGACAAGGGATTCCTACTTCAATTCAAGGATAGAAAATGCAAAATCATTAACAAGACTGGTTTGGAGATTGATACCAGTACTCAGACTGGAGGTAATATCTTTCACTCGAACACTAGTAGTAACACATGTTTGGTTGCTCATATTGATGAGAGTTGGTTATGGCATAAAAGGTTGTGTCATGTTAATTTGGATTGCATTGTCAAGATCAGTTCAACAAAGGAAGCTAGAGATATACCTAAGATTATGAAGCCTCATAATCCGGTATGTAAGGAATGTCAATTGGGAAAGAAAGTTAGAACTACTTTTAAGAGCATACAAGATAAATCTAATGATGTTCTTGATTTGATTCATGCTGACTTATGTGGTCCAGCAAGGACTAGAAGATTTCAAAGTGATAGGTACTTCATGCTGATAATTAATGATTATTCTAGAATGATGTGCATGACTTTTCTTAGGGAGAAGTCTGAACCTTTTGAGAAATTCAATATATTTAAAGCAAAACTAGAAACTGAAACTGGACTAAAAATCAAATGTCTAAAATCAGATCAAGGTAGTGAGTTCACTTCTCATGAATTTAACAATTATTGTGAGACAAATGGAATTAGGAGACAATTATCTGCTCCTAGAACTCCTTAGCAGAATGGAGTGGTGGAAAGAAAGAACATAACCATTTTGGATGCAGCAAGAACCATGATGATGGAAGCCCAATTACCTCACATCTACTGGAGAGAAGTAGTGAGTACAACAGTCTACACATTCAATAGAGTTCACAACAAAGGTGAAACTGGTAAAACTCCTTATCAATTATGGTTTGCACATACACCTACTGTTAAATATTTTAGAAGTTTTGAATGTAAATGTTATATCAAAATAGATGATTCAATTGGGAAGTTTGATCCTAGATGTGATGAAGGAATATTTCTTGGTTATTCTAATCAAAGAAAAGAATATAGATGTTATAACAAAAGATTGCAGAAAATTATGTAAAGTGCAAATGTGAAAGTGGATGAGCATTACAAAAATCAATCTATATCATATGATAGAGAACTGGCAGTGGAAATGATCATAACTGAACAAGCAATGCCTCAATCGGTATAGGACATGGAGACAGTTACACCGACATAGTCAGAAAATTCAACTGTGACTGATGATCAGATCAGTGAACCTGAAGTTCAAAAGACTCCAAGGTATGTAAGATTAAATCACTCTAAAGATCAGATCATTGGAGATAGGAATAAGGGAGTTATGATAAGAAGAAGATTGGCAAATGGAGAGGTATATTTTATTTCTCAAGTTGAACCAGCATCTTTTATTGAAGCTTGTAAAGATAAACATTGGCTAAAGGCTATGGAAGATGAATTAGATCAGATAGAAAAGAATGAGACTTGGACTTTAGTTCCCTGACCTAAAATTAAGAATTTTATTAGAACTAAATAGTTTTTTAGAAATAAACTAAATGAGGATGATCAAGTTATACAAAACAAGGCTAGACTGGTTTGTAAAGGATACTCTCAAAATGAAGGAATTGATTATAGTGAGAATTTTGCACCTATAGCTAGAATTAAAGTTGTTAGAATATTTCTTGCCTATGCAGCATATAAGAACTACAAGGTTTATCAAATGGATATTAAATGTGCATTTTTGAATGGTGTGTTGGCATTTGCATGAAGATTGCATTAATGATATACTATGTTGTCATTGATGTCAATTGAACTCGTAATGGCATCTATGATATGCTGATATTATTGTTGATTTTGATATTGTCTTGTAACCGGTAGGAAGAGCTTTATGGAAGATGTTGTAAACCGGTATGTGAGTATGTAGGTATGTAAGTATGTGAGTTGAGTTGTTAACTAGTGTATGAGGATAAACCTTATCTAATGGGTAAACCCTACCAGTTGTTTTTGTTAAACCCTAACCGACTAAGTTTGTTGAAATGGTTATGTTGGTTTATGATCTGGTGTTGAGCGGTAATGATGGTGACACGTGTGGTCATTGTATGAAGACAAGTTCAAATTGTTTTGGCATGTTTATTTGATTGTCTAGGGAATGAGTAAAGTGGATTTCATCTAATGCAAAGCGCATGATGAGTTACAAAGACCGATGAAGTGATGATCAAGGAAAAGGTGGGAATTTTCTTGAATAATGTGTACAGATTGCTATGTAAATCCAATGGTCACACTTGAACCGATTTGTTTTTAATCTCTATGAGAGAATTAGGTTTTTGATGTGTTACCGACCTAATTGATTTGTATTTAAGGTCTATGAAGTTTTTTTGTAAAAGGTGTTCATAGAAATTAGTTGAGTGTGTGGTTGCCTAACCAGATAATGAATCTGTAGTTTGTGTAAAGGCAGATTGAAGCTTAAAAGCATCTGATCAAGAAAATATAGTGCTATTCAGACAGATCAAGAAAAACCTGATGTCTTCTAGTAATTATAGTATAATTTAAATCCCCTAACTGGGTAAGCTCTAACAAGCTTGGCTACTTTTTAAATCCTCTAACAAGGTGGTCCATTAGCTTGGAGTCTCAAATCCTCTACTGAGGTTACTCCTAATAGGGTATTTCCTTTTTATCAAGGCATTTGTAAATCCCTTAACCGAGTGATTCCTATCAGGATTAGTTCTTAACAACACTTATTGTAAAAGATTTAACAAGCTTGGCTCCTAAGAGGGTAAACTTCGGAAGAGTTCAGATAGCTATGTTGTGAGTCTCATCTCACCATAGTTTTTACCTATTTAGGTTTTCCACGTATAAACATTTGTGTCATGTGGTGAATTCTTTTTTGGTTATGATCTTATTTGTTGATTTGATTAACTACTTAACTATTCTGATAAGGCATGATAACTGAAAGCATTGAGAGATAGAGTATGTTGACATATGATTAAGCATTTGGATGTTTACAAGATTAAAGTTGTTTACTATTAAATAGTCAACTGGTAATCTTATGAGTATTGATCTTGACAATGGTATTTTATTGATAAGTTTACTTTGTGTAATTGAGTTTGAGTATTGGGAAGAGTATCAATTTTTTAGTTTACTGATTCACCCCCCCTCTCAGTAATCTACTAGATACTTATTCTTTCATCATACCATCAATTGGAATTAGAGAATTTCAAGTCCTCTAAATCTAAATCCTAACAACTTGAGGAAAAGATCTTGTAGATCATGATGAAAAAGGAAGGTCTGAAGTTCAATAGAGAAAACTATAGAATTTGGAGTGACATAATGAAGATTTACATCAAGAGTCTGGGAGGTCAATATTGGGATCATGTAGAAACTAAGTATATTGCACCTACCGAAACTCTGACTGATGATCAGAAGAAAGAACAACAAGAAAATAATCAAGCATTGGAGGCTATTATCAGTTCCCTGTCTGATGCTGAATATGTAGATGTTCATGGGCTTGAAACTGCATATGAAGTATGGAAAAAACTTGAAGAGATTATAGAGGTGATGAACATGTTAAGATTGCTAAAGAGGAGAGTCTAAGAGGAAAGTTTCAAGACATGAGAATGTCTGAAGGTGAGAATATCTAGTAATATGGTCAAAGGATAAAAGAGATAGTAGGTGAAATAAAAAGTGCAGGAGGGAAAGTGGAAGATGCCACAGTGATCAGTAAGGTACTGAGAACCCTGCTACCGGTCTACGCTATCCGAGTTGCAACTATTCAGGAGTTGAAATCCATCGACAAAACTAAGGTAACTCTTGACTCTATCATTGGCAAACTTACTGCTTTTGAATTAAATGGCTATGATAGTAGTGTACAAAAACCAGAATCTACATTCAGAGCTTTTGTCTCTAACCCATCTATGAGAAAAAGTAGAGATACTAGCCATGGCTATGAATCCAGATCAAGCAGAGATGTTGATGATGAAGACAATTTAGTAGAGCTACCTTTAAAGTGTTTTGCATGCAACAAGATTAGTCATATAGTAGCTAATTGTCCTAATAGTGAAAATGAACACAAGAGAGACAAATTCAAGAGGTATAAGGGTAAAGGCAAGAGAGATTGTCTTATAGCTGTTGATAGTGGTATCACAGATGAAGAATCTGATGATGATGTTAGTGAAGATATTGTTTTTGTAGCTATTAAGGAAGAAATATCAAACCAGAAGGCATTAGCATCAAGGATGGATAACTCTGATGATTGGATCATTGATAGTGGTTGTTCACATCATATGACCGGTGATCGGAGAAAATTTCTTTCCTTGAAGGAATTTGATAGTGGTGTTGTCAGATTTGGCAATGACTCACCCTGTATGGTTAAAGGTAAGGGAGTTATTTCTCTTAATGGGAAGAGCAGTGCTAATGATGTCTATTGGGTTGAAGGTCTAAAGCACAATATTATGAGTGTGGCACAACTTAATAACAGAGGATACCCACTAGAGTTTATAAATGTTATGTGTAAAATATTTGACAACCAAGGTGAATTGATTGCAACTGTGAAATAAACTAGAGGTAATCTGTTTCATCTTAATCTTAAAGTTAGAAATTGTTTGATTGCAAAGATATATGATAGTTGGCTTTGGCATAGGAGATTTTGTCATATAAAATTTGATAACATTGTTAAAGTGAGTAAGTCCAAGATAGTAAGAGGTTTGCCTCAGCTAGACAAACCAGTTAATGCTCTTTGCGAAGAATGATAGTTAGGAAAGATGACTTCTTCATCTTTCAAGAGCAATTCCTTCTCAGCAAAGCACTTGTTAGATTTGGTTCATACAAATCTATGTGGATCAATAGGAACAAGAAGCATTCAAGGTGACAGATATTTCATGATCTTCACTGATGATTGTTCAAGGATGATGTGGGTCACATTCTTGAAGGATAAGATTGAAGCTTTTGG
Source organism: Cryptomeria japonica (assembly GCF_030272615.1). NCBI lineage: Eukaryota > Viridiplantae > Streptophyta > Pinopsida > Cupressales > Cupressaceae > Cryptomeria > Cryptomeria japonica. The sequence goes on from NC_081409.1 coordinate 83,519,648, forward strand.
TAAGTTCAAGGCATTTAGGGCCTTACTTGAGAAAGAGAGTGGCAAAAAGATAAAATGTCTGAGAACATATCAAGGTGGTGAATTTACTTCTGAGGAGTTCACTAAGTCTTGTGATGGGAATGGTATCAAACAATAGCTTTCTGCACTAAGAATACCACATAAGAATGGTATCGTAGGGAGGAACAACCAGTCAGTGGTTAAAGTTGCTAGGGCAATGTTGATACGAGGAGGTGTAGCAAAAAAAATTTGGAGAGAAGTTGTCAGTACAATTGTCTCCATAATGAACCAAGTTCTGGTGAAAAGAAGTTAGGACCAGACCCCTTATGAATATTGGTATGGAAGATCACCTAATGTTAGCTATTTTAAGATATTTGGTAGCAAATGTTTTATTAAAAGAGGAAGGCATATTTCTTCGCTATTTCACCAAGAGTAAGGCCTACAAATGTTTCAACAACCGAACATAGAAAATTATTGAGAGTTTTGATGTTCAAGTAGATGAATGTCCTGAAGTCTTAGAAGGAACCACTTTAGAGAAAAAGGATGAAGATCCTTGCATCTTTCTTTTGGAACTTGAAATAGTTAAATCTGAAACCAGTAAAGCAAATTTTGATACTCTTGTTCAATCGGAATAGATAAATTCAGAAGAAGAAGATGATGAAGAAGTTGGACCTAAAGGTAATGATCATGTTATTCCTAGATATGTGAGACTAAATCACATTCCTCAAAAGATTATTGGGGATAAGGATGCTGGAGTACTAAATAGAAGAGGAATAAGAGAGAAATTGTGCATGATCTCCACCATTGAACCAAGAAGTGCTAAGGAGGTATTCGGTGATGATCATTGGGTTAAAGCTATGGAGGAGGAATTTGATCAAATTGAGAAGAACAACACTTGGACCCTGGTACCCCGACTGGTAAACAAGAATGTCAGAGGTACTAAATGGGTATTCAAAAACAAGTTGAATGAAGATGGTGTTGTAATTCACAATAAGTCTAGGTTGGTTTGCAAGTGTTATGCACAAGAAGAAGGAGAAGATTATGGTGAAACTTTTGCACCAATAGCAACACTAGAAGGTGTCAGAACTTTACATGCATTTGCAGCCCATAAGAAGTTCAAGGTATACCAGATGGATGTTAAGTCTGCATTTTTGAATGGGATATTGGAAGAAGAGGTATACATAGAGAAGGCAGATGGTTATGCTTTAACAAATGAGAAATACATGGTATGCAGATTGCATAAGGCTTTATATGGATTAAAGAAGGCACCTAGAGCATGGTATGAAAGGTTTCATACATATCTGATGAAGATATGCTTTGTAAGAACCTATGATGATAGTAACATTTATCTCAAGTCTGAAGGAGATGAAATACTGGTTAGTGAAGTATTTGTTGATGACATTATATTTGGAGGTAATGATGTCATGAGCAATAGTTTTGCAGATGAAATGATAAGTGAGTTTGAAATGTCTTTAGTAGGGGAAATAAAAAATTTCATAGGATTATAGATATAGCAAATGAAGAAGGGTATTTTCATTACACAATCTAAGTATGTAAAAGAGGTTTTGAAGAAATTTGACATGAGTAACTATAAACCAGTTGGAACACCAATGGTTATAGGTTGTAAGTTTTCCAAGGAGGATGCATCTAAGTCTGTTGATAAAAAGGAATATAGGTCAATGATTGGAAAATTACACTATGTTGTTCACATCAGACCGGATATAGCCCATGCGGTTGGTATAGTTGCTAGATTCTAGAAGAATCCAAAGAAAACACATGTGATAGAATCCAAGAGAATTTTTAGATATCTGAAAGGTACTGTTGACTATGGATTATGGTATCCATATGGAGGAAATTTTGATTTGAAGGTGTACACAGATGCTGATTGGGCACGAAATGTTGATGAACATAAAAGAACTACCGGTGGAGCATTCTTTCTAGGAGGAAGGCTTGTTTCATGGAGTAGTAAGAAGCAGATTTGTACTTCACAATCTACTATTGAAGCTGAGTATGTTGCATCTTATATGAATTCCACACAGGCTATTTGGATGAGGCACATTTTGGAAGGTTTTAAGATAATACAAGTGTCATAAATATTTCTAAGAATCATTTTTTGCATGCATGAACCAAGCACATTGAATTAAAGTATTATTTCTTGAGGGAAAAAGTTCAAATCAAAAATGTTATCTTAGAGCATGTTTCTACCAAGGAGAAGCTTGCAAATATTTTTACCAAACCTCTACCTAAGACTACATTTGAGTGTCTTAGAAGTCAACTAGGGGTTGTACCCCTTCACGAGGTTAGTTGAGCATGATGCTAATTGCATCAGTCCCTCAATCACTTGTAGAATTTTACATGGATTGATGTAAAAGTGGATGTATTCCATAGGGGGAGCATCAAGTTATCTCCAATAGAATGATTCTGCACACTTATCTTCCCATATGAAATTTACAATCTTATGAAGCAAATTTTTGAATGGGAGACATTTGTCAGCTAATTGAGCAATGAATCGTCTGATGTATTATAGTTGGATAATATTTTTAGGAGGTGGCATCTCCATGATAGCTTGAACCTTTGTTGGATCCACCTTGATTCCTTTTTTTGATACAATGTAGCCCAAGAGTTTTCTAGATGTGACCCCAAAAACACACTTTTTAGGATTCAATCTGACATTGAATTGCTCTAGTCGTTGAAAGATTTTATCTATGATGTCTAGGTGTTCTGCTCTTGTAAACAATTTGGCTAGAAATTTGTCCACATAATCTTCCATAAAAGTATACATCATGTCATGGAAGATTGTTTTCATGGCTCTCTGATGGGTTGCACCAGCATTTTTCAAGCCAACAGGCATGACGTTCCAGCAACATGTACCCCATGGACATGTGAATGTCATTTTATCTTAATCTTCTAGAGCTATCTTGATTTGGTTTTAGCCAAAAAAAACATCCATGAGGGATATCATTGTGTGCCCTATTGTTAGATCAACAATGGTGTCAATGATTGGTAAAGGAAAGTCATCCTTTGGATAAGCCTTGCTGAGATCCCTGAAGTCTGTACAAATCCTGATGCTTTTATCTAGTTTAGATAGTGACACAATGTTGGAGATTGATTCTTCTTAATCAATGGGTTGGATGAATCCTGCATCAAGTAACTTCTTCAGCTCTGCTTTTACTAATATGGCTACATGTGGGTTCATCTTTCTTAATTTATGTTTGATAGGTTTATCTCTAGGAGCAATGGACAAGTGATGCATGATGAGATTTGGATCTACCCCTAGCATGTTTGCATAAGACCAAGCAAAATTGATTTTATTCTCCTTCAAGAATTTGGAAAAGTTCAATTTTTCCTTTTCTGTTAGTGATTCCACTAGATGTATGGTTATGGTTGCTGCTTGAATGTCAATATTTATTGATTGAGTTGGTTCAATCAAGATTGGTGACCTCTCCTGTTAATGTTCAGGAAAATTGTCAAGTCTCCCATCTTCAGGTGCCTCAATGAGTTTTTCACCATTAGATGCATCCTTTGTTTTTTACTTTTTTACGATCTAATACTTCCATTAGATGGTTTTCACCATTAGATTGATTTGTGATTTTGTTCATTTTACGATGGAGAGACTTGGCACTCCCTTGATTGCAGATATAGTAATGTGATTCTCTAGTGGAGCATATTTTTGAGTTAACAAAGTAGAGATACTGAACAATGGCCTCATCATTTTGGAATATTAGTATATTGTTCTTAGGTTCATCACGGTCTATAAGGTTGGGATATATAAGAGGCAGGGAGTCATTTGGTGGGTCAAGATCAGCTATTGTGAGGGTCAAGATAGAGATATTGTCATAGTTGTCCGTAGCATGCATGAGGTCTATAACCGTCTCAAGGTTTTTGATGGTAGTCTCATTGATATTACCTCTTTCGTATTGAAGTTGTTCATTCTCACTAGCCTCATAGATATGTTGTGGGCCAAATTCAAGTGATCTAGAGCTCAATCCTTGTCCCTCGTAATGAATGGGTCTGTATGCATGAATTGTATCCACCTCAATATGCTCAGTAATATCATAACAAGTATCCCATTCATACTCATTGGAATCTATTTTAGAATCGTTATCCGAGGTTACTCCACTGAATCTGACAGGTATGTTATAGGGCGAGAAAAGGTCACTGATAATCGATACAAATTTGGTACCTTGTTCTGATTCAAGTTTGGTGCTTTCTTGTAGTCTTTGAATTTTCTCATACATAGTTTCCCTTCTTTGAGTAGCAATCTCCTTAGGTTGTGTCTCGTATTTGGTTTGATTAGGTGCTTGTACATGATGTGCTTTTTTATAAGAATCCTCCTCTCTTTGGATAGCAAGCACTTCTTGTCACCTCTCACTTTACTCATGCTCTTTTTCCTTTATTGTCTTTTTTTGTTTCTTGGTGTAGCACCTATTGCCATGAGTCTTTTTTTTGTGTTACTTTTTCTCTCCATTGAGTCTTTTGATGGTGATCTCTCTTTTGTACAGGTTGAAAATGCTAGCCATACCCAAGTCCTAATTTGTCTTTTACAAGTTGTGAATGGGGTTGTATGGGTTATAGGATTCCCTCTTGACCCTTGCCAATAGGTACTTTTCCTTTGTATCCCATGTGTTGCATGATTCTGAACCCGTTTCCATACTGTTCTATGGGAACGACCACTTCTAGGGTAGCAACTCTAATTTCTTCCTCATCCTTGTATAGCCAATTGAGGATGTCCTTGTTGTCGGATTCTCTGACCAGTGTGCCCATTTGGATAAGTTTACCATCAAACATATTGATGGGTTGTGTTTCCTAATGTCTTTATGTGGAAGGTTGTCCATGAGATTTTGGCAAAGTTGGCAACTTTGATAGACATAGGGGTTCAAAAGAGTACTCCCCCATACCTTGGTCCTTTATCTTCATCTTTTGGTCAAAGTTCATGGACAATGACTTGAGTTTTTCTTGATTATTGGATGATGAGAAAGCTTGGGCCTCCCTCTTGTGTGGAACTAGGAAATTTTGAGTTGCCCCCATAGTATTGTAGTATAAAAAAGGGTTAGTATCTGCTGATATTGAAATTTCTTGTTCGTTGTAGGGGAAGTTGAGACATTGATTGCATGTGGAAGGTACCGCTTGCATTTCATGGATCCAAGGATGACCCAATAATATGTTATATGTCAAGTCTCTGTCCAAGACTTGGCACAATGTGTCTCTTTGCATAGGTGCTACTTGAATGGGTAGTACCACTATTCCTTCAGATGACCTTTCTTCATCATCATAGGCTTTTATAGTGATCTTATTTTTAGGGTCAATAGCTTGCTCGGAGAAACCCAATGCATGGATACGCTTTAACGTACATATATTGAGCCTAGCTTCTCCATCTATTAGAACTCTTTACACCTAATGTTTGTAGACTAGGACTTTGATATGGAGCGAGGTGTTGTGCGGATGACTCAAGGAGATGCCATCATGTTATAAAAATAATATGTTATGTGGCATTGTCATATGTGCCACCATGGCTTGGAACTGATTGATATACAAATTGTTTGGAACTATTGTTTCTACGAGAGCTTGCTCCAAGATATCCTTATGCTTTGGTGAGAGTTTGAGCAACTCAAGTAATTATATCAGAGCGGGTGTCCTTTGTAGTTGTTCGACCAAGTTATAATGAGTCTTGGGGATAGTTGTTGCTTTTGATGTGCTCCCCTTCAAGACATATTTCTAAGCCCTCCTTGTCACATTTATCGATGCATGTTCTTTCTTATAGTTGATATTTATGACATTTACTTGATTGCCGCATGTTGATATGTGATTGATGGTGTTTTCGTATATGTGATTGATGCAGGCTCCTTTGTTATTGTTTGGCGTTGATTTTCCTCCCTTGTCATAATTAGGAAGAGGATTTTTGAAAGCCTCATGATCACCATTGGTTTTATGACCATTGACCATTATGTCTCCCTTATCTATCATATCTTGAACTAATTTTTTCAACCTCATGCAATTGTTTGTTCTTTGCCCCTTGTTTCGATGATAATCACAATAATGCGAGTCATTCCACCATGGTGGTTTGACTTGGGGTTCAAATTTTCTTATGACTGGAAATGTGATAATCTTATTTGCGAATAGTTCTCGAAATGTAGATTCCAAGGTTTGTCCCAATGGTGTGTAAGTTATTCGATGTGGGGGAGGTGGAGTGTTAGCATTTCCCCCTTGGTTATTATTGTTGGCTCAATAGTTGTTGTTGTTTTTGTTGTTCCCTTGGTTGGTAGCACGTTGATAATTGTTAGTACCTTTATTGGCACTTATTTGGTCATTGTTGGATGGTGTGTTACCTGATAAAGTTATCACTGGTTGTTTAGACTTTACATTGTTGGCATCAACTACACCATCATTAACAACATTTTTGTTTCTAGTCCAAAATCTAGACTTGTCTAAGTTGTTATTATATTGATTTCTATAGGTGTTATTTCTTGATGAACTAACACATTCCTTGGATAAATTCAAGGTCCCTTTCTTTATGGAGGCTTCCTCTACTTGGATGCCATTCTCGATCATCTTTGAAAAAGTAGGTAGACACTGTAGTTTGAATTGATAACTCATTTCACTATTTAAATTATTCATAAAGCTCTCCATCTTTTCCTTTTTGGGTACATTGTTTGGGTACCTTGAGACCATACATCTCCATCGTTGTAAGAACACCATGAATGTTTCATTATTCTTTTGATTCGTATTGCATATGTCAAGCATAGTGATCTCATGTTGGATATTGTAGGAGTATTGTGTAATGAATTTATTCACCAACTCATCAAATGATCTGATGGGAGGTGTTATTTTTGACAACCACTCCATTGTTTTTCCTCCCAAACTTCTTGGGAATAGCCTCATCATGTATGTATCACTATGAGAAAACTCTAAGCTCGTAGTGCAGAATTCCCTGACGTGATCATAGGGATCACTATTACCATCATATTTGTCATACTTTGGTATATTTGAATTTGGTGGGAAAGGTATCATGTTTAGCCTCCTGTCAAAAGGGTAAGGACAAATGTCCTCCAAAGAATATCTTGTTGCAGATCCTTGTTGCTTATCTCGCATTTGTCGTTGGAGTGATTGGATTTATTGTGTAATAATAGCTAGGGGTACATTGGACCTTTGATGAAGAACATCCCCTTGTTCACTAATATCGTCATGATTAAGAGTATTTTCTTGTTCATAGGTATGATTTTGGGTGTCATCTCCTCTTAGGTGCTCTTGATTCTAGGTATTGTATGTATAGGTCCTTTCCCTTGTTCATGAGATTCTTTCATTAGTATTCCTTAAATTTCCTATGTAAAAATATTTAGGAATCCTTACTCCTTTACTAGTTAGCATGAGGAGAAATTTTTGTTTATCTACATCTATAAGCCTTTCCATGAGTTTTTGAAAAAGAAAAATTCTCTTGACATTGTTGGACAAGCTCCTTGGTGATCTCTTCTTCTTCCATGTTCGTATAAAAAGGATTGGACTCTATTTGACTCGTACTTGATTCTGGTTGTGGATCCTTTCCTTTTTTTTTTGAGATTGAGTGACAGTGGGCATCAATAGATTTCTATGGTAGTGAGTTCCTCCTCTTCTAATGGGGTTCTTGGCGGGGTTGGTGGTTCAGGTTGATCTTTGTGGTAGGTGATGCAATTATTTGGAAACAAAGCGAGATTGATTCTTCCCCCACTGTTAATGCATTGATTGAATGTTGCATTCTTAATTTAAGCTCTACTTCTCAAAGGTTCCTTGTCAAACTCATTAGATTTTCCTTGGAGATATAATTGCATATGATGCAAGAAAAAATGATGTGATTAAAGAGTTGATGGTTGATGTAGAGAAATTTACTCCTCTTGATAAGTGACTAGGTTGTCTGTTCTTCAACTTAGTCTTTTGATGAAGACTTCTTCTTCTAAAAATATGGGGAGTGGTCATACAAATAATCAAAGAGTGTTGATGTTGATGGTTGATATAGATACTTCATTTCAAATAATTAGGCTTACTATGTCGAATAGAGGATTTGTTCAATAGGCCCCTATGAGAAAGTGTGTCAAATTATATGGATAAAGTCTCTCGATATGAAAACTTGATTTGACTAACTTGAATACCTAACTAGGTATTTATTTTGAGATAGTTGGATGATAAACTCTTGATCACTTGGTTTTGATACTCATCTATGTTGATTGGATAAAAATCTCACCTAAAGATTGTTGAAATGTTGATAACCACCTCTAAAGGTGCTTGGTTGGATTTGAAAACTTCTCTCACCGATGACTTGTCCTTGTTTTTGAACTGACTTTTTAGTTTGATTTTGGATGTTTTTGCAAGATATTTTAGCATTTATGACAAGAATACATAGCACACATGAAAAAAATGGACATCCTAATGCTAAACATTGAGTGCATGTTCTTTTGAGGATGTGTTCAAATCCTCGATGTTTTCACTATCTTGGATCACAATAAATACACATCAGATAGACTCTTAATTCAAAGGTCATTAACAATATCATAGCCCACTAGTCTCGATACTCCATCAGCTCAAACAACCTTGTCACCCCCTAGAGGGTGCCCATTTTTTTGCCTTTTTCCATAAATTATCCCAAAGTGAATTGCTTCACAATTGGGTAGTTATCTTGGGAGATATATGTGAGTAATCTTGGGGGTGGATTCTTCCCCACTCTTGCACTATGATATTGCCAATGTTTGGCAACTGACTCGGCTCAAAGTCTCTATCACTATGGCTTTTAGTATAGGATTATGTTTGAAGACACTCTTTGAAGTCATGTAAGCACGATTTAGGCCTATAGCCCAAAAAAGTACCAAACAAGATGTAGTCACGCAAGCGTGATTGAGACCTCAAGGCCCTACAAAGTGCTTGATATGAGATAACTCAAAAGATATAACTCAAATATGCCTCGTCCCTTGATATTTTCATCTCCAAAGGTGATTTGATTATAGTGAGTTATAATAATTGGCTTTAGTCATACTCACTTGGGTCGTTCTATTCTCACTAGCCCCCTCAACGCGTTTGGGAAGACATGCCCTCTAAAGGTTTTAAAATACTTGAAGTAAAATAAAGCAATGAAAAAAAAAGTGGGTTTGGCTTCACCCAACTAAGGGGAGAGCATATACCTACCACTTAAGACAAAGAACTCAAAATTTTGTTTTATCCTCCAAGTCAATTGTTTGCTAACCTTTAATTGGAGATGTTGCCCCAACCAAACATGGTGTTATTTTTAATCCTTCATAGCAATTATTCTCTAGTCTAGGAATGGAAATCATGGTCAACGAAATGAAATCACATTGCTTGAAAGTAAATCTCTTTGCAAAATTGGAAATTGTGGTTTGTTCCTTGTTCCTTTTACCTTTGCAAGAAAGTAGAAAGATTGTCTTGTTCTTTTTAGAACCCAAATTGAAATGTGAACTTTAACTTGCAAAATAAATGGTTGAAGTTTGTTGTAAATTTTATCCTTGCAAGTGTGGTTCCTTTTAGAGCACCAACTGAAGATTGTGAGGTTCTTTTTACCTTGAAAAGAAAATGAGTTCAATTTTTACCAACTTTTAGGAAAAAAGTTTAGAAAAACTAAAATCAAATCCTAATTTAACTTCATCAAACCTGCAACAAATTGTTAAAACTTGCAAGAAGAAAAAGTTTGTGAAATATCAAATCTCTTGGTGGGCTTCCACAAGCCTAATTTCAAGCCTTGGTTCATATCATATCTTTGCATCCATCCATCTATGCCATCAGCAAATTTATATAAGAAAACTCCTAAAAAAGCCTCTTTGTTTTTCATACAAGTAAGCAGAAACTCGTACGAGCTTCCCTAATATCCCATGTGACAATCCTTACTTGCATATATGACAAAGAAAACAGAATCACAAGATAACTAGATGAATCTCATGTGATAATTCTCAGCTTCCCATATGACAAAATAAACAGAATCACATTGTAACTAGCAAAATCTCGTACGAGCTTTCACACTGAAGCAGAACCTGCAATTTCTCACAACACAAAAACTTGCAAAAATATTAAATTCAAGGACATGAGCCCCACGGTGGGTGCCAATTAATGTCTACCAGAAATGTGGTCTTCCACCTGCAAGAGGTAAAAAATTTCAAACACACCAATGAAGCATTGCATCAGATCTTAGAAATCAAAACACATGAATAGATCAAACTCTCTAAAATCACCTCATTGTCCTCTATCTCTAAATATCTCTAAGATTCAAGGTGGCAATCACTTGGAAGAGCACTTGATCCTCAAGATGACAACCTAGAGAATGAGTAATATGAAAAATGCTACTAGAATCAAAATGGATGCAACTAGGATTCTAGTGAGTGATAAGAGATGAAGATGAAGACGTGAAGGATGCAAGCTAGGTGATTAGGAGGCAAAGTATATTCCAAATTGAAAGCTAAGTATTCTATGTGAGTTAATTAAACTAAAATGAGAATACAAAACTTATAAGATAAGTGAAATTAAGCTAGGATGGAAGATTAAAATGCAATTACATGAAGCTAAACTATGTGCTATGGATGCTTGAGGATGATGTTGATTCTTGGTGATGACAAATAGAGTTCCTTAACCTAGAATGTGACTATAATTTTGATGCACAAAAGACTTGATGAATTGAAGAAGGAATGGGCTCTATTTATAGGGAAAATAGAGAAATCGATGGTTGAGATTGAGTAATCTCAACAAGGGCTAGGATTGAAAGTTATCAATCCATGGGATAGATTCAATCCAATCCCAAGTTGACAAATGTCACCTTGGGAAGGCTTGAGGGGATGCTAAACAAGCATTAGATGCTAATCAAGCAATCAGGGATAACCTCAAGGAGTGACATCATGGATAATATCATTAACCAGGAAGGCATGCTATTACCCAAGAGGTAAACTCTTGTGCAACATGGGTAAATGGTTAAGGGACAACCATCATGGCTAAGGGGTGTGGGATTGTAAGAGGCATTAAATGCCTTAGAAGACTTTTGGGGCTAATTTATAAGGCTGTTATAAATTTGGGGAACTCAACAAGTTAGCTTATTGAATAAGGTAGAGTCTTCAATACATTTTCCCCAAATTTGGAGAAGTGACTCCCCCAATTTTAGGGATGGGACATGATTAGGAGAATAGGACATGATTATGATATGATTAGAAGGCTTATAGAAGAATGATTAGGTGAATGTAGGATTTTGCAATTGGGTCAGGGAAAATAGGTAATTTTGGTAAATTAAAATGATTTAATTTAGCCAAAAAGGGGATGCAACTTGCATTTGTAGGATTTTGCAAGTGGGTGGATTTTTTAAATAAATTTTGATTTATTTAAATGCAAAAGAGATTTAATTAAATTTGAATTTAATCAAAAAGGGGAAAAGGGAATTTTAATTAAATAAATAAGATTTATTCAATTAAGTGGCTAAGGGTACTTAATCAAACCTTAGTTTAATTAATAGGTTAAGCTAGAGGAAATGGATTTAATCAAATCTTTAATTTGATTAATAGGCTAATTAGAAGAATAGGTATATTAATTAAATCTTAATTTAATTAATTGGAATAATTAGGGATAATTAAATGAATAAAATTCACTTAATTCATTGTGCAACTTTTAGGTGTCTACAGTGGTAACCATCAGTTTGATTCCAAAATAAATCCTCTTGTCTACTTTGATAAGAGAGTGGATTTGTTTAGTTGAATTGATAGAGAAAAACATATTTTGACTTAAAATATAAATGTAGAGATCATTTGTAGGAATATGTTTACATTTTTCTTTATCTCCTACAAGGAATTGGATTCTTAAGTACAAAGAAAACATAATTTTGGAAATGGGTGAACTAGGAAAAGGAAAGGGTCAAGATGATTGTTTAGAGGGTTTTGATCATTATGGTAGTCCATCATGAAATCTTACAATATTCTCATCCTAAGAGAATGTGGATAGAGTGGAGGAATCTATAGAAAATATAAAAAATATGGAGGTGTGGGATATCTCTAATAATAAGATGGAGGAAGAAGAGGACATACGGACCTTAGGTGCATAAGCCAATCTACTTCCAAGTTGTTCAACAATAAATTTGGAGTTTGTACAAAAAGAGAAAGAAAAATTAACAAAAAATAAATAGGAGATACTACTATTTATGTTTCTTAATTAGCAATTGAGAAATACCTAATGTGATTTAAGGGAGGAGTGCCCTCCCTTGGAAGGAAATGAGTATTCTAACTTGGAATGCTAGAGGATTAAATATCCATAATAATTGGGTCATCCCACTCAAGTGGGTTACATTTTTAATGACAAGCAAAAATTGTCGGTTGTCAAAAAAAAAATTATAAGCCCCTTCAAAAAAATGGAACCCTGCATGGATAGGTTAATTTGAAGGCCCTATCATCCAATTTTTTTATGGGTTTGTTTGAAGAACTCTTTCAAATGAACCCATTTTATTTTTTTTAATAAAGAGTTTATAATTGTTGAAAATGATAGTTGCATTGTCATTTTGAATAGTAACTCTCAGTAAAGGGAGATGTGAATCCTAGGAAAAACCCAAGCTCATGAACAAACTATCATCCTTGTTGGTAGATATAGGTCAATAACTCTTTATTTACCTATTATTCATGCACTATGTGTGGATATTAATTTTTAGAGTTTATGTAGATAGAACGAACTAGGTTTTTTGTCACATGTAATATTAATGAATGATTATTTTAAATTGAGTAAACCTTTGATTATATGCCCTTCATAGCTACACCAAGATTCTACAAACAACTTTTATCTTTCCTTCTATTTAAGGGTGAAAGGTAGTATATTATTTTAGCTTAATGAACATTCTTTCCCATAATGTGCATCAAAATACTCTCAAGAACTTATGGTCTCTACTTATTATGATGGCTTCTAAAATACGAAAAGGTATTCACATATGGCTAAGGGAAATATTTGTTACATGCTTCCATGTTTCATTTTTGCAAGAAATCAACACACATATCTAGGTAAAATGACATAGTTATAAGAAAAAATATAAGAAATGCCTTTGTTCTTGAAAAACCTCCAACAAAATATATGGAGAATATTCTCCAAGGCCTTTTAAATATAAGCAATGGTTGTCATATCAACAAAATGATTTTCTCTTTTAGCTGATGTAATGTTTACCCACTTTATATAAGAATCCTTCCTAAAGATATTAAGCCTCATGAGGATCAAACTTTGCATGTCTCTTGCTACATATAATTTGACATGCATCACTAAATCTACATCACACTCATAGTATTATACATGTACATTGTGAAATAAATTCTCTATCTCATTCTAGTTACTAACCGTAGATAAAAGAGTTGATTTGGGAAATGTATCAACCACCTTATTTATCACACCATGATTATACTTAACCATGAGATAAATTTATTGAAGCAATCCCATCCATTTGTAATGCTTGGATTATAACTTAGTTAATGTAGTGTAGTAAATTGTATTCGCATATAATTTCCTCCTCAACTAGACCTTACCTTGGTGTTTTGTCTTTCAATGCCTGAGGCCTAGTTTGATTTTGCTCACACTTCCCACAGATTTGCATTTTCACTTTCTCCATTGTCTCCCTCCCAAATCTAAGTCTTGATTCTTAAGACCTGTTGGCATTATGTATTAATTGATTATGTGTGGCATTGATGTTTTTTCATTGATGTCAACACTAGTTTTTACCAACAGACAAATTTACACTAGCTGTTATGGATGGTTACCGATAGACAGGTTATCGGTATAAGATCTAGTGTTACCGGAAGAAGAGATTATCTATTTGGCACTTTCGACATGTTTTGATCAGTGAAGTATATTGGATTTCATGTGTTATATGCTCCATGAGCATGTTTTGGTTAGTTGGTATTGGCTTGGTAATTAGATGTTATCATACACATTGGTAAGCCCTTACCGACACTGGTTTAAGAATTTACCGACAGAGCTTTCAATAAGGAATTATGACAAGATGCATAAGTGGTGTTGGTGCAACTTCTAGATGGATTCCAGGATGCTGAAAGATGTTCGTTGATCATTTCTTGAAGATGTTGCTTTGGCACGGTGGACCCAAAATAGGTCTGGTACCTATCTCGGTTATGGACCGGTATCATACTAGCATGTACTCTACATGTTACTTGGATGATTCAAGATGTCTTATGGATTTGATATTATTGTTTTGATCTTAAGCCAACATGGCATATCATTGTAAAAAGAAATTATGTAATGATCTTATTGTAATATCTTTAGGTGGCCGACCTAATTGGTTTAGGCTTTAGGGTTTGTATAAATAAGAGGTAAAACTCCTTGTAATGTATCATGGTTATAGGAAAGGTCATGGTCAAGGAATGCAATGTGCAAATATTGTAATATCACTCAGAAAAAGGAGTTTCAGATCAATCATTGGTGATCAGATTTGATTTAGAAGAGGATTTAGTCCTCCGGCATAGAGCTTAACTGGGACTGTAATCAAGCATGATAGATGTTGTCTCTAGCAGTTCACTGTATTGGATTGTTGTCCATTTATCTTGAGAAGGTTATAGCCTCTCTGTAGTTAGTGAGACTATTTTGTAATAAGAAGTATGCTCAAGGCAATGTACCTTCCTACAACTGCAGGCTCCTCATTGTAACACATACTTTCTGCAAAATTATCATTTGACTATGGGTAGGTTCCCCACTGTGGTTTTTCCCTTTCTAGGTTTTCTATGTACAAATCATCATGTTATATGGTATGGCTACTTTACATTTACTATCTGGTTAATTACTAAGTCATATTGTTTACTGGTATCTATTCCTATGGGCATCTATTTGTGCTTTACCGGTACTTGAATTGTTTAAGGTTATATTGTGGATTAAAAGTTATAATCTGTTAACAACTAATTCACCCGCCTCCCCTCTCTTAGTTGTTCACCGGTTATCCTAACAATTGGTATCAGAGGTTTGGTCCTCTTTTGTAGAAGCTTAACTGCTTGGGGTAGATCTCATGGGAACTAGCACAACTAATCCACCAATAGCTATTTTCAGAAGAGAAATCCCTAAGCTTGATGGAACAAATTATGGGATATGGAAAATTTGAATGGAGACTCATCTTAGATGTCTTAGCAAGGATATTTGGGAGATCACTGAGAAAGGATACACACCTTATGATCTGGCATCTGGAAATCCTGCTCTTGTAGACTTGGATAAGAATATTGAAAATGATTGTAGAGCTAGAGAAGTCATCCTATGTGCACTTACTAATTAGTAGATCATGGGATTGACTGACAAATTATTGGCTAAGGTTATGTGGGACAAATTGCAAACTCTGAATGAAGGTGACCCTACTGTCAAAATTCCTAAACTTGATGGTTACCGAGTAAGATATGAAAACTTAAAAATGGAAGAAAATGAAAGAATTCTTGTGTTTATGGAAAGAGTAAATGAGATTGTTATGGGAAAGAGTAAATGAGATTGTTATGAGGATTTCTAAGTGAAGATGAAATAGTTTCCAAAGTCTTGAGAGCCCTTCCACTGGCTTACAAGATGAAGGCAATTGCAATTAATGAGTTGACAACAATGGCAAACACTAAAAATTAAATGTCTAAGATCAGATCATGGCGGTGAATTCACTTCTCATGAATTCAATAGTTATTGTGAGACAAATGGAATCACGAGACAACTATCTGCACTTAAGACTCCTTAGCAAAATGGAGTAGTTGAAAGGAAGAACAAAACCATTTTGGATGCAGCTAGATCTATGATGATGGAAGCCAAATTGCCTCATATCTACTAGAGAGAAGTAGTGAGTACAACAGTCTACACATTGAACAGAGTTCACATTAAAGGTGAAACTAGTAAGACCCCTTATGAATTATGGTTTGGACATACACCTACAGTTAAGTATTTCAAAAATTTTGGAAGTAAATGCTATATCCAAAGAGATGATTCAATTGAAAAGTTTGATCCTAGATGTGATGAAGGAATATTTCTTGGTTATTCAATTCAAAGCAAAGCATATAGATGTTATAACAAAAGATTGCAAAAAATTGTTCAGAGTGCTAATGTGAAAGTGGATGAACAGTACAGAAATCAATCTATATCATATGATAGGGAACTGGAAGTGGAAATGATCATAACAGAACTAGCAATGCCTCAACCAGTACAGGTGTAGCATCCTAAAATTGTGACACTTGCAATTTCGACTGCATTTGGGTCTTCACGATGGTGATGCAACAATGAACCTGAATGGAGACCCTGAAACTTGTTTACGACATCAAAAACTGCATCTTTTCTGCACCTTGGCCTGATCCTCCTTGCACCCTGCTATCCCAGGAGGTGGGACCATGGTGCCCAGCGCCCTGGTCCCTCAGGACCATGGCGCCTAGTGCCCTGGTCCTCCAGGACTATGGTGCCCAGCGCCCTGGTCCCTGGCCCTATTTTGGGCTCGGTTCCTTTTTGGGCATCGGGTCTTCAAGTTTGCAAATTGGAAAATAATGTTCCTAGGTCGGCCTAAGGTTGGAAAAATCAGTCTTCTAACCCTAATTAACAAGTATATAAACTAAATTTCCCCTCTCAAAAAGGGTGGATGGAAAAAAGAAAAAAACATATGCGTACAAAAGGTGGAAGCAACATTCAAACATTCAAGCATTCAAGCATTCCTTCAAGCAATTGAGCATTCTAAGTCTCCATTCAAGGCTAAGTGTTGCATTCAAGACAAGCATTCAACCATTGAAGAGGAGATCACTTACAACATACAACATACACCTTCGCATGTAAGAATACAAACATTCTTACAACAAGGTATCAGTATTTGATTACATTACAAACATTTACATTTACAGCATTCTCATTTCTTGGTTAATTCCAAAACCAGGGTTTGACCTAAAAGCAAACCCCTAATCCCTAACCCCCCAATCGTCCTCTCTTTTCTATGTGTAGGTTGTAGGTACACGGCTGTAATTGAAGATCTGGAATCCTTGTGCAGAGACGAACAGATCCCCCTTCGTTTCGTGGATTTTTCGGAGGACCATGTGCACTTCGGGCGCCATCTTCTCGTCAACTTTCGCTCAAACTTGTAGGACAACATCGTCTTGACATTTTACTGCTAATTTTAGGTCTGCGGCTTCATCCCATGTTTTTGTTTCTGTCTGCAAATGAATCTTTCTTACTTTCACATACCCTCCTAGTTCAATCCTTCTATCTACATTCTTTACAAAAGAGGGTAGCCTTGTTGTCACAACCCTTGAAACTCATTTAGAATCCAGTCTTGCATTGTGTGGGATTGGATCTTGTGAGTTTCAACCCCTCTTTTGAATGTAAAGTCTCTCCTAAGTGAAAACCATCAATCCTAGTGACCTCCTTTCTCCTTGGAGTGGGGGGAACACCTAGGGTTCGATTTTCTGCTTTACATTTTGGTGAACCCGATGTGAACATCCTAATTCTAATTATTCATGGTTAGATCTGAAAATTTTGCTTCCTTAATTAAATTTCCATGTTTGATCTTTTGCAAATTTTAGAGGTTAATTGCATAAAAACCCTAAATTTTCTTTTTAGTAATTGAGCTTGTGAAATGTTTAATTGTTAATGCTTGTTTCAGATCTACCCTTCTATTGCAAATTATCAATTCATATTTGTGCTTTAATTTTGAAAATTAAGTGGTTAAGTGTCAAAACCCTAATTTTTAAAGCTCTCTTGATTCAAACTTTGACCGACGATTTCACTGATCAAAACACCTCCAAGTCGGCTGTAACTTTGGATTCCGCAACAAAATCATAATATCTCTCATCCCTAAAAATTTTGAAAAAAGTTGCGAGGACTGTGTGCACCCTAGGTGCCATTGTCCCTGACATTTTTTTCAAAATTTCGGGAGCTAGATCTTACTATATTTTTCTGCTAAAATCGAGAATCTTGGCTGATTTCATCAATTCTAACACTTTCAAAATTAAAGTCCAAGTTGGTCTAGTGATTGCTTGGATTAAGGCTTCTAATCATTCAAAAATTGGTGAAATTGAAATTTTGTGTCAAAATTGTGTTTCTTACTGTCCTAAATCTGAAAATTGTGTTGGCATTCATTCAAAGTTTCAGTGCTTTATTCAAATTTTTGCAATTTGTGACTTTTGAAATTAAGTGTTTAATTGCACCAACTTTGATTTCCGCTTTCAAAATTGAATTTTGCATGAAATTGAGTCAACTTTTAAATTTCAAAGCTTGCATTGCTTTTAGTATTCCCTCTAAAATCATAAAATTCAAAATTTCAGTTTCCCTCTCTTTTTCAAAATTCAAATTTTGCATTTTTCAACAATCTTGGTAGGGTTCAATTTTGAGATTGCAACTTTAATTTGGCCTATCTACAGATCATAAAATCACTCAGATTTTTCAGATTAGCTTTAAAATCATCATAACTTTCATCCCTGAAAATTTTGAAAAAAGTTGCGAGGACCGTGTGCACTCCGTTTGCCACGGTCCTTGACATTTTTTTTGAAATTTCGGGAGATTGTCATGATTGCATTTAACAGCTTAAATCTAGGAGATTGGTTGATTTTATTGAAATTTGCTTCCTCTAAATTCAAAAATAAATTCAAAATCTTCTCTCTCTCTAGTGCATGAGTTTTACAACAATAAGCCCTACTTACACTATTCCTGTTAGACGAAGCCTTAGAATTAAGTCTTTCCAAGGTTTAATTACTGAGGAGATGGAACCTAATTTGAATGGCCCTTTTAACGAGGACACGGGTAATTCCTCTAATCCTCCTAATGATGAAGAAGCTCTCCATGAGGTTTCTGTAGAACAACTTTCAAAATTGGATAACCAATTTGATGATTTTCAGCAATGGATGTCTCAAGAATACCCCGATAGTCAAGCTCTTTCATTAATTGAGGGTCTAAAACGTATGGTTCAAAGTGATAAGAATGGAATTGATATTTTGCATAGTATTGCACACATCGTGGATTCGAATGTGATTCCTATGAAGAGTTGTGCCGAAACTTTAGGTTATGCACAACCTCCTACTCAAGTCAATCATTCTATCCCTTTGACAACTTCTATTTCTAGTATACCTACTTTTACATCGAACATAATGACTACTTCAATACAAAACATTCCACCTATGATCACCAGTCATGGGGGCAATCCTTCCTCTTCAATCAACCCTCTTCCTCCATTCAATCCGACTTCATTCATTCCTTCAATGAGTGTCCCTATTACATCTCCACAAATGAACATGACGCAAGGGGGCAATTCATTCAACCATTCCATTCCTCCTTGTAGTGCTCCTTTTTTCCAATCATCTCCTATGACTAACCATCATAGTGTCCCGCCACCTTACTCTCAATCAATACCTTCTTTCAATAACATAATACCTCCATCACAATCTAACATGTCTAATATGAACTCTTCAACTGAAGTGACCATTAACAATCTTGTGCAAATTGTCTCTTCTTTACAGCAACAAATTGCCTCTATGAATCAATCTAAGTTTAGTGTGCCCACATTTGATGTTGCGAGCCCACTTTCTCTTGACATTGTTCGAGCTACCCCCCCTAAGCATGTTGAAATCCCACAGTTGGAGCTTTATAACGGTAAAGGTGATCCTCTAACACATGTTAAGACCTTTCAAACAATATGTACCGATTTTGCTCATGACCAAAGGTTGCTTGCAAAACTGTTTACTAGAACATTAAAAGATAAGGCCCTACAATGGTATTGCTCGTTGCCTTCCTATTCTATTACTTCTTTCCAACAACTTGCAAATGCTTTCATTCAACAATTTCAAAACAATATAAGTCCTAAAGTTACTTTGATTGATTTAATGCATTGTAAACAAGGTGTTAAAGAAAAAGTGACTGATTTCATTGGTAGATATAAGCATTTGTGTGCTCAAATTTCTTTTCCAGTACCTGACAATGATATTCAAAGAATCTTTATTTCTAATTTACAAAAAGATATTAGAGAAAAACTTATGTTTTCTGAGTTTACTTCTTTCCAATAGTTGTGTGCAACTCTTCACAATTATCAACTGACTGTGAGTCAAATGGAACAAGCAAATCCTATGGCTCCGAGTGATAAGGGTGATAGTAGTCAACAACCATTTGGGAAGTTTAAACCGAATAGAGGGTTCGTTAAGTTCAATGAAAACATCATCAACAACAATGTGAATGCAGCATCAGGTGTGCCTCCTATTTCTAAGTTTTTCAAGAAAGAAAGAAAGTTTACTCCTTTGAATGAATCATTGCATAGTATTATGAATAAGTTATTGGAACAAAATGTGCTTACTCTCCCTCCTATAAAGCAAATAGATCCTGCAAAGATTAATTCACCCTATTTTGATAACAAATCTTTTTGTCAATTTCATTGTCAACCTGGGCATGATACTGAAAAATGTTTTGCTTTAAAGGGTAAAATTCAAGATTTGATTGATAATAATACTATCTCTGTTTCAGGTGTGAATGATAAAGGTAATACATCTGTAGCTCTTCCTAACCAAAATCTTAAGATTTTTACTGATCCATTACCTTCTCATACCTCTAATGTGATTGAGACTAATGATTCCTCTTTCTCACCTGATGATCTTGTGTCTATGACTCCGAATGTGATTAACTTTGTAGAGTAGTAGAAAATCCCTAAAGAACCTTCCATCACATTTGATTCTAGTGAAACTACCAGGGCACCTGATGGTCCTTTATATATAGTTGCAAAAGTCAAGAATACACTTGTCGTGGAGTGCTTATTGATCCTTCTTGCATGGTTAATGTCATTACTGAGGAATTTCTTTTTACTTTGCAATTGAATCAAGTGATCTATGACAAAACAAATGTGGTTGTGAAATTATTTGATGCATTTTCTTCTCCTGCAATTGGTTCTATTACATTACCTATTGAGGTCCATAACAAATCCCTTGATGTGAGCTTTGCTATTATTCCATCATCCGAACAATTTCGTGTGAAGCTAGGCTATCCTTGGCTATCTTCCATGAAAGCTATTGCTTCTCCTATTCACAAGTGTTTGAAATTTCCCCATAATGGTGAAGTTGTTACTATCAATCATAGTCTCTTTAAACCAACTGAAAGAACTTCTAGCGTTCCTATTGATATTTTTTGGTCTAAACAATTCCAATCTCTTCCACCGCGAAGTGATCATCTTTTCAAATCTTATCAAAAGTGGAAAAAAGATATGATCCTATCTCTAAGTGAACCTAGAACACCCAAACTTGATATTCCTATTGTTCTTGAGAAGGAAGCTCTTCCTTTGAAAGATAAAACTAATGTCTTTCCTCAAGAATATTCCCAACCCATTCCTATGGATGTGACTATGTCTATGTCTAATAAACTTTCTAAAAGTAGACCTATACCTCCTCGCCATGATGGACTTGGTCTCCTTCCTAAACCAAATTTTCCTCCTTTATATGGAGCAGTTCCTCCTCCTTCCTCTTATAAAGAGAAGAGACCTTCCTCTTCTCCTATTATCCAACCTAAGAGACCACAACCTAAACACCCAAGTGATAAGGATGAGAACATTCCTCCTCCTCAATCTTCTCAACTTCCTACTAAGACTAGACGAAATCGTTCTGCGCATGAACGCCGATGAAAGCGTCATCTTAGAGCTTGTGCAGCTGCTTCTCAAACTTTGCAATCTCCAAAAACACCTTCAGCTAGTATTATTCCATTTTCTCCTCAGCCAGAAATTGAGCCAAAATCTCCTAAACATAAGATGCATGATGGTTTTGATCCTGTGCAAGTTAAAGATCCTATTTTTATAAATCTTGATGATGACATAGATGAAAATGTAATTCATGATGAAAATGTTACTTCTCTTGCTTCTGATAGTGAATATGAATATGTTGATGTTGATAACCATTTATCTAATGAATTTTCTAAAGCACTTATCCTAGCTCCTAGACAAGAACAACATGGCTTGGAACATGAACATAGCCCTTGTTTGGATCTTGTGATAGCTCCATCTACTGTGTTGGACGTTCCTCCTCTAGTGTGTTTCCTGCCTTCCCGAAATATTGATCAGCAAGATCGAGGGGTGGATGACGTGCTAGACTAGTTTCATTAGCATAGCAGACTCTCTCCTCCTCTCTCTCTTTTGTTAGTTCTTCTATGTGTTATTCTCATTCTTCTATTTGTTGTCCTTAATGTTGTCTACTTGAGGACGATGCAAAGCATTGAGATCTCTTTTGGTCTCTCTCATGTTGACTCAAAAGACACATGTGTTCCCTTCTTCTAGGTGACCTTCCTTGATTGGGGAATGAAGAACAATTATGCATACATACATATGATATACATGAATTATCATACAGCATACTAACCCCAAGGAAAGCAAAGTCACTTCATGTTTTGTGTTTTGTGTCTATTATCCTTGGGTTTATCTCACACTTGGGGGCTAAATCTTTATGATAACGTGCTCCTTTCCCTTCTCATTTCTTATGTGTATCACTACCTTAAAGCAATCACCCCTATTGAGGCGTGTGCGATCGCTTTAACGTAGGGGGGCATACACCCCGTCCATATCTCTTCAGGATACTTGAAAATTTCTTGACGAACTTAGCTTTGCCTTGAAAATTTTTGGTATTTTCTTGCATGACTCATAGTGAGGGAACCTTACTACTGACAGTCATGGTTCTCCCTCGTGATCTTCCATAGTGAGGGAACTTTGTCAATCGAAGTCGTAAGATCCTTAGTCCACTGGGGGCTTGGTGTATCTTGCCTCCTTGACGTGGTGAAAGTCTTTCAATGTTGTTTCGTTGTACTTTACCGGAAGTATGGGCGTATGCTTATACTCCCGCTAAAGTGGGGGCTAAATGTAGCATCCTAAAATTGTGACACTTGCAATTTCAACTGCATTTGGGTCTTCACGATGGCGACGCAACAGTGAACCTGAATGGAGACCCTGAAACTTGTTTACAACATCAAAAACTGCATCTTTTCTGCACCTTGGCCTGATCCTCCTTGCACCCTGCTGTCCTGGGAGGTGGGACCAAGGTGCCCAGTGCCCTAGTCCCTCAGGACCATGGCACCTAGCGCCCTGGTCCTCCAGGACCATGGCGCCCAGCGCCCTGGTCCCTGGCCCTATTTTGGGCCCGGTTCCTTTTTGGGCATCGGGTCTTCAAGTTTGCAAATTGGAAAATAATGTTCCTAGGTCGGCCTAAGGTCAGAAAAATTAGTCTTCTAACCCTAATTGACAAGTATATAAACTACATTTCCCCTCTCAGAAAGGGTGGATGGAAAAAAGAAAAAAACATATGCATACAAAAGGCAGAAGCAACATTCAAACATTCAAGCATTCAAGCATTCCTTCAAGCAATTGAGCATTCTAAGTCTCCATTCAAGGCTAAGTGTTGCATTCAAGACAAGGATTCAACCATTGAAGATGAGATCACTTACAACATACAACATACACCTTCGCATGTAAGAATACAAACATTCTTACAACAAGGTATCAGTATTTGATTACATTACAAACATTTACATTTACAGCATTCTCATTTCTTGGTTAATTGCAAAACCAGGGTTTGACCTAAAAGCAAACCCTTAATCCCTAACCCCCCAATTGTCCTCTCTTTTCTATGTGTAGGTTGTAGGTACGCGGCTGTAATTGAAGATCTGGAATCCTTGTGCAGAGATGAACAGATCCCGCTTCGTTTAGCGGATTTTTCGGAGGACCGTGTGCACTTTGGGCGCCATCGTCTTGTCAACTTTTGCTCAAACTTGCAGGACAGCATCGTCTCGACATTTTACTACTAATTTCAGGTCCACGGCTTCATCCCATGTTTTTATTTCTGTCTGCAAATGAATCTTTCTTACTTTCACATACCCTCCTAGTTCAATCCTTCTATCTACATTCTTTACAAAAGAGGGTAGCCTTGCTATCACAACCGTTGAAACTCATTTAGAATCTAGTCTTGCATTGTGTGGGATTGGATCTTGTGAGTTTCAACCCCTCTTTTGAATGTAAAGTCTCTCCTAAGTGAAAACCGTCAATCCTAGTGACCTCCTTTCTCCTTGGAGTGGGGGGAACACCTAGGGTTTGATTTTCCGCTTTACAACAGGAAGCTGAAATAGTTACATTGGCACAGTCAGAACATTCAACTGTGACTAACGATTAGAGCAGTGAACCTCAATTTCAAAAGACACCTAGGTATATAAGATTAAATCATTTTGAAGATCAATTTATTGGAGACAAAAACAAGGAAGTTGTGATAATAAGAAAACTGGCAAATGAAGAGGTATGTCTTATTTCTCATGTTGAACTAGAAATAGTTATTGAAGCTTGTAAGGATAAACATTGGTTAAAGGCTATGGAAGATGAATTAGATTAGATAGAAAACAATGAAACTTGGTCTTTAGTTCCCCGAACTAAAAATAAGAATGTTATTGGAACTAAATGAGTTTTTAGGAATAAACTGAATGAGGATGGTCAAGTTATAAGAAACAAGGCTAGATTGGTTTGTAAAGGATATTATCAAATGGAAGGGATTGATTATGGTTAGACATTTGTACCTGTAGCTAGAATTGAAGCTATTAGACTATTTCTTGCCTACGCGGCTTATAAGAAATATAAGGTTTATCAAATGGATGTCAAATGTGCATTTGTGAATGGTGAGCTTGAGGAAGAAGTTTACATTGAGGAACCTGATGGATTTTCAGTGACAGATGATAAAGATATGGTTTGTAGATTGAAGAAATATTTATATGGTTTGAAACAGGCTCCTAGAGCTTGATATGCAAGGTTGGATAAATATCTTTTGAAACTTGGTTTTACTAAAGGCAGTGCTGATAGTAATCTATATTATTAGATCACTAATAATGATATTTTGATTATTGAAGTTTTTGTTGATGATATCATTTTTGGAGGAGAAGATAAATTGTGCATGAAATTTTCTAACAACATGAAAAATGAATTTGAAATGTCCATGATTGGTGAGATGAAACTTTTCTTAGGTTTGCAGATTACTCAAACTGACAAAGGGATTTTCATCTGTCAAACTAAGCATCTGAGGGAATTGTTGAAAAAGTTTGGTATGGATAACTCTAGACCAGTAAGTGTTCATATGGCTACAAATGAGAAATTATCTATCAAGGATACTTCTACACCGGTAAATCTGACAATGTATAAGTCTATGATTGGTGGTTTGTTATATCTAACTTAGACTAGACCTGATATTATGAATGGAGTAAGTATTGTTTCAAGATATCAAAGTAATCTTAAAGAAAATCATGAATGTGCAGTAAAGAGAATATTCTAGTATTTGCAAGGAACAAAAAAATATGGTTTATGGTATTTCACAAATGATGATTTCGATTTATGTGCATATACTGACTCAGATTGGGAAGGTGATACTAATGACAGAAAGAGCACTTTTGGTGGAGCTTTATTTCTTGGAAAGAAACTGGTTTCATGGATAAGAAAAAAACAATCATGCATTTCTTTATCTATTGCAGAAGTTGAGTATGTTGCAGCAGCAACTAATTACACTCAAGTTTTGTGGATGAAGCAAATGTTGAAGGATATTGGGGTAAATTATAGTGAACCAGTAGTTATCTACTGTGATAACTCTACAACTATTGATATGTCTAAGAATCTAGTATTTCACTCTAAGACTAAGCATATTTCAATAAAGTATAACTTTATGAAGGACAAGGTAGAAGAAAAGGAAGTCAAATTGATTTATGTGAACACTAAAGAATAGATTGCAAACATATTCACTAAACCACTATCTAAGGAGTCATTTGAATACTTGAGAGACAGGTTAGGGATTTCTGCCCCTCTGGCAAAGACTTGATTGATGAAGTTTGTCATCATTCTGGTATGCATTATCAGGAACATTATTCATTTTGACATTGATGAATGGTGCTACTACTTAAGGGGAGTAGTTAGCTTTGAGATTCAGAGGTTTATATTATTGCTTTGATATTTTTGTCAGGTTTTTGGCATTGATGTCAAAGGGGGAGAGATATTGATGTGAAAATAAAAGAAAAGTTGTATACATTGGGGAGAGAGATTTGTTCAGAGCCTTACAAAGATATCATTAAGTAGGGGAGAGTTATTGATTGTTGGTTGTCTTCCATAGGGGGAGACTTGTTTGGCATTTCTTGGTACTTATATGTTATTCACATCTAGTGTTGCCATCAATGCCAAAGGGGGAGATTGTTGGCATTATGGATGAATTGATTATGTGTAGCATTGATGTCCTGTCATTGATGTCAACACTAGTTGTTACCAGTGGAAAAATTTACACTGGCTGATATGGATGGTTACTGGTAGACAAGTTACTGGTATAAGATCTAGTGTTACTGGCAGAAGAGATTATCTGTTTGGCACTTCTAGCATGTTTTGATCAGTGAAGTATATTGGATTTCATGTGTTATATGATCCATGAGCATTTTTTGGTCAGTTGGTATTGTCTTGGTAATTGGATGTTATCATACACACTAGTAAACCCTTACCGACAGAACTTTCAATAAGGAATTATGATAGGATGCATAAGTGGTGTTGGTACAACTTATAGATGGATTCCAGGATGCTAAATATGTTTGTTGATCATTGCTTGAAGATGTTGCTTTGGCATGGTGGACCCAAAATAGGTCTGGTACCTATCTAGGTTATGGACCGATATCATACTAGTGTGTACTCTACATGTTACCTGGATGACTCGAGATGTCTTATGGATTTGATATTATTATTTTGATCTTAAGACGACATGGCATATCATTGTAAAAAGGAATTATGTAATGATCATATTGTAATATCGTTAGGTGGCCAACCTAATTGGTTTAGGCCTTAGGGTTTGTATAAATAAGAGGTAAAACTCTTTGTATTGTATCATGGTTATAGGAAAGGTCATGGTCAAGGAATGTAATGTGCGAATATTGTAATATCACTTAGGCAAAGGAGTTGAATGATCATTGGTGATTGGATTGGATTCAGAAGAGGATTTAGTCCTCCAACATAGAGCTTAACCAGGAATTTAGTTAGGAAATGTAGATGTTATCTCTAGCAGTTCACTCTATTAGATTGTTGTCCATTTATCTTGAGAAGGTTGTAGCCTCTCCATAGTCAATGAGACTCTTTTGTAATGAGCAGTACGCTCTAGGCAACATGCCTTTCTGCAAGTGTAGGCCCCTCATTGTAACACATACTTTCTGCAGAAGTATCATCTAACTATGGGTGGGTTTCCCACTATGGTTTTTCCCTTTCTGGGTTTTCCACATACAAATCATGGTGTTATATGGTATGGTTTCTTTACATTGATTATCTAGTTAATTACTAGGTATTGTTTATCGATATCTATTCCTACAAGCATCTATTTATGTTTTACTAGTACTTGAACTGTTTAAGGTTATATTGTGGATTAAAAGTTATAATCTGTCAATAACTGATTTACACCCCCCCTCCCCCCCCTCTCAGTTGTTCACCGATTATCCTAACATGACCATGTGGCACCAAAGCACCTTGGGCCTCCTAATCAGGACCCAAATTTAGTCCTCACAATGGTCACTTCAAGTGGCCAAGAATTTAGGTCCTATGTCAATCTTCTTAAAAAATTCAAATAGTTTTCAAATGGTTAATGACTCTTGGAAGGATTTATCTAATTTAATTTATAATAAGATTTCATCTTGGAAGAGAAAATGGATTACTCTTCTTGGGAAAATTGCAATGATTCAATATATTCTCAGTGTCATTTCCATATATACAATCATGTTAGTCCTTAATATTTCAAACGTTACCTCTTATAATGTACAGACTTTGCTAAGAAGCTTTATTTGGGCTGCTAATATTACAAGCAAGTGTAAGATCCATTTTCTTTCTTTGGACAAGCTTTGTACTCTCAAGGAATTTGGTGGGTTAATAATATGTCAACTAAAAATGTAGAATATTGCAGTCGAAGCTAAAATGTTCTAAAAAACTTACATTGATCCGAATTATTGATTCAGATGACAACACCTAAGTGAGAACCTGCGGTATTGTAAATTCTGTTTACAAGACCCAGAAAGCATAGAATTGAAGCAAGCCAAAAAGTAACCTGTTCGATTTGAAAATCCAACATATAGAAGTTCATGAGATTCCAAGGGTCACAAAACCCCCTTGAGAATTGAAGTCCAATAGTCACATTTGTTTATTACATAATAAAATCTAAAACTATGTAATTTTTCAAAAAACTATATAAAATTTGTCCTAACTTTAACTAGGCATAACTTTTTGCATGGGACTCAAAATTACGAGCCATTAACTCATTGGAAAGGTCTCCAAGAGTTCTAGATGAGATTTTGAAAGAGCATGCCTAGCCATTCTCTTTTACCAGTTTCAAGGGATAAAGCCTGAAGGCCTTCAAAATGCCAATTACTAACGTATAGACAAACTAAAAAAAATATGAAAATATTTTTTTTCAGCTATTTCAAATTTTCTTCTAATCATTACTTCCACTTTGGAAAGCATTGGGCCCCATTGCATCAACACTTTGAATGAGATTAGGAAAATGTTCTTGAAGCTGCTCTCTAGTAAATCACTTTCCTTGTTGAGCAATTTGCCCTACTCAAACCACTTTGTACAAGTAAATCTGCTGATGTTTGAGTGTTTTCACCTTGGTGTCCACAATCTGATTGCATTGGAATGGGGTAGCTGCATTTGGATTCAATTTTGTAGTGGAGATTGTTTCTACCACATCTGCAATATTTAATAGTGGAGGAAAATATGGCTTCAAGAGTTCCACATTGAAGACTGGATGAAGACCCAAAAATGGAGGTAAATTAAGCTCAAAAGCATTATCACCAACTTGCTTGATGATGGTGTATGGCCCATAATGCAGAGGACGAAGCTTCCTATTGGCACCCTGCAATCGTTCCTTCTGGATATGCAACCACACCTTGTCCCTGACTTGAAAATTATGAGTATGATGCTCATCATGTCTCTCCTTGTACTTCTTATTGGTGTGTTCCAAAATTTCATGAACTTGTTGTAGATGATGAATTTTATTGATGAACTGGGCTGCCTTATCTTCCTCCTTACCAACACATGGAACCAGATCAGGTTGAATAAGTGGTATGGTAACATCCATGGGTGCAAGTGGATGATAACCAAGACAAACCTCAAATGGGTTATGGCCAGCTGAACTGTGAATTGCCCTATTGTAGCTATGCTGAACATATGGAAGACTTTCATCCCATGTGCGGGGATGTTTTGAGTGATACATTTGTAGGGTGTGTATGATCACCCGATTCACTACCTCTATTTGGCCATCTATTTGAGGGTGGAAAGAAGTAGACTTTGTTAATTTTGTGTCCATCTTTTCCCATAGTGTAGACCAAAACTTACTAAGAAACTTGTTGTCCCTATCCGAGATAATGGTATTCGACAGACCAAAATGAACCCAAATGTATTCAAAGAATAACTTTGTAGTGTCCTCTATAGAAATTGTTTTTTTGCATGCCACTATTACTGCCATTTTTGAGAACCTATCTACCACAACATACAAAAAATCCTAGCCTCTTTTGGTAGTAGGAAGACCAAACATAAAGTCCATAGAAACTGAGTGCCAAGGTTTTTCAGGAACAGGAAGTGGTGAGTACAACCCAAGATTACGATTGGAAGGCTTAGCAATAGCACATGCAGTACAAGCTTGAATATATGAAATAACATCATTTCATAATTTTGGCCAATAGAAATACTTCTAAAGTATAGCAGTAGTCATACCTATACCAAAGTGACTAGCAAGCTTACTATAGTGAGCTTGCCATATCAACTTTTTGTGTTCTGCATTGGGTACACAGATTTGGCCAAGGTGACAAAGCATTCCATCCTACAAATAGAAGTCACTCACTTGATGTCCCTTCACTAATTGATTATAAACATCTGCAAATTCAATATCATTCCCATACAAGAAAGCCGAGGCTTTAGTTTGACGACCACATGAGTTCAAAACCATACTTATGGCTGCAATTGGAGGACTACTCAAACAATCTGCTACTTTGTTACTACTTCCCTTCTTGTGGTGAATATTGAGGTGAAATTGTTGAGGATATGCTGACCATCATTGATGTCGATCATTCTGCAACTTCCCTTGTGTTTGCAAATTTTGAAGGGGCTTGTGATCTGTGTAGATGACAGTCTCCTTACCCAGAATGTAATGCTTCTACTGCTTACAAGCTTGAATAATAGCATACAGTTCCTTGTCATAAGTAGCATATCGATGCACTATATCAGAAAAAATATGACTTTGATATGCAACTGGATGACCATGTTGCATGAGGACTGCCCCTAGAGCATATTCTAATGCATCTGTTTGTATTTCAAATGACTGTTGTAGGTCAGGAAGAGATAAAATTGGTGCAGAACATAACCTTCATTTTAGCCGCTCAAATTCTTCTTGTTGATCACTTGTCCATTTAAACTTTTCTTGTGTCCCCCCCCTCAATGAATGATTTAGAGGTCAAGACAGATGGGAAAATCCCAACATAAACCTATGATAAAAGTTTTCCAACCCAAGGAAACTTTGTAACTCTGTGAGATTTCTAGGAGATGGCCAATCCTTAATCACTTGTATCTTCTCTGGATCAACATGGACACCCTCACTGTCAATAACATATCCTAAGTATTTGATACTCTGCATACCAAAGGAGCACTTTTCTTTGTTTGCATAAAGCCCATGTTCTTGTAAGGTTGAGAGGATTTTTTCCACATGTTGCAAATGTTCCTCCCAAGTTTTGCTGAAGATGAGTATGTAATAAAGATATACCACCACGAAGGAATCAGTGAATGGTCTAAGTATATCATTCATCATTCTCATGAATGTCACTGGAGCATTTGTTAGACTAAAAGGCATCACTAACCATTCAAATAATCCCTCTTTAGATTTAAAAGTTGTCTTCCACACATCGACTGATTCAATTGGTACTTGATGGTACCCTGATTTCAAATCAATTTTGGTAAAGAATCGGGCCCCTCTAAGCTAGTCCAAGAGGTCATCTATCCAAGGAAGTGGATACCTATTTTTGACTGAAATTTTATTCAAGGCCCTATAGTCAATTCAAAGTCTCCAGGTTCCATCCTTTTTTCTTTGCTAGAACAATGGGGCTGCCATGAGGTGATGCACTTGGATGAATATGTCCCTTCTCAATCAATTCTTATATTTGCCTCTTAATCTCATTATTCTCTAATACTGACCTACAGTAGACTGGTTCATTAGGTAATGGAGTTCCTAGTATCAAATCAATAGTATGTCTCACTTGGCAGTGTGTAGGTACCCTAGTTGGTAACTTAAACAAATTGTCATATTTCATCAAAATTTGACCCATTGATATTTTCTGCAATGTTGTGGTGTTTGTGATGGTATGGGAATTATAAACTGATTTCCTTTCTTCTTCAGAATGAATCATTAATAAAATGAATGTTCCTATTTTGGCAACCAACCTCTTACATTGATTGGCACTAATCAAAGAGGTAGTGTATGCAGGGCTTACCTCGGGTATTCGGTATTTCTGCTCACCTAATCTGATGGTCATGTTGCGAGCCCTGGGCTCATAAACACCATGTCGCTGGTACATATATGGTTGTCCCAATAGAACATCACAAACATCTAAGGGAGCCACATCACAGATTACGTCATCTTTGAAAGGCTTTGTGGAGTATGAAAGGTGACACTGTTGGTGCACTTGGATATCTCTTCCTTGACTAACCCATCCCATTGAATAGGATTGTGGGTGGGTTGTTGTTTTTAGATTTAGTCTCTTCATAGTCTTTGCTGATATTAGGTTATTTTAACTTCCACTATCAACAATAAAGTGCAGAGCTTTTCCTCTGACCCACATTTGTGAATGGAACAACCTCTTCTCATCCTCTTGAGGAAATATCCTTGTAGTAGCTACCATGGCATATGGATCAGCCTCAATGACCTATTGATGATTTCCTTCTGTGCAAGTTTCTGCCACCTTAGATTTTGCCTTGCCTTCATGCATCTCCATCATTAAGCTTTTTATGGTTCTTCAATCTTTTGTATTATGCGAGGGACTCTTATGGAATTCACACCACATACCATTTCCTTGTGTCTTCTTCATACTCCATGTCTTTTTTGTGGGTGAATTGGGAGAGGGTTCCTTAGAGGTTTGTTTCCATGTAGTTTTACCACCTTCACCCTTCCATCTGTTCTTTGCAAAACTATCTCTCCTTCCTTTCTATTTGAATTTCTCCTCAATTTTGGTAGCAAATTTATATGCGCTAGGTAAAGTCTCTATGTTCAAGAATTCAATTTCAATTTGGATGTACCTGTGGAGTCCACTCTGATATTTCAAAACTTGGTGCTTCTCAGAATCTTTGATGCCAAGCTTTGTTGTTAAGGCATGAAACATATTAGTATATTCCTAAACAATTTGGTCCTTCTTCTATCAAAGCAATTGCCACTGCATATATTTCTATTCATATTTACCAATAGGAAAATATTCTTCCTTTATGTGCTCCATGAATTCTCCCCATGTGGGTTTTTTATCAAAAATAAAAGTATTGCCATTTTCTACTGCCTTGGATGCTAACTTTGCTTCCCATGAATCTTTCACATGATTTTTCAGCTTTGAGGAGAGCAAAAGTTATCCTCTCTTCATCTAAAAACTGATTGATAGAGAAATATCTTTCTAGTTTTGAAACCCAATCATCAACAACATCTGCATCGATCTTTTCTTGGAATGTGGGTATATCAAAATTCGCTTGCACCTTGAATGGAATATGCCCTATGAATGGTGGGTCTTCTTGTGACCCACAACTTTCCAGCATTTGCTTGAACTGCTCCATCATTTCATCATGTTGTTTTGCTAGTGCATCTTCAACTAATGTTTTAATGTCATTGTCGGTCTGCAACTTAGCCATCTGCGATCATGTGTGTCTCAAAGGAAGGTAGTCTAAAGGATTCCTTGTTTCCAACCCCAATCTATGATATGTTGATCGCGTGTGATATGACATACAGGAACAAACTTGCTTTGATACCACTGATCCGAATTATGGATTCAGATGACAACACCTAAGTGAGAACCTGCGGTATTGTAAATTCTGTTTACAAGAACCAGAAAGCATAGAATTGAAGCAAGCCAAAAAGAAACCTATTCCATTCAAAATTCCAACATATAGAAATTCATGAGATTCCAAGGGTCACAAAAACCCCTTGAGAATCGAAGTCCAACAGTCTTATTTGTTTATTACATAATAATATCTAAAACTATGTAATTTTTCAAAAAAACTATATAAATTTGTCCTAACTTTAACTAGGCATAAGTTTCTACATGGGACTCAAAATTATGAGCCATTTAACTCGTTGGAAAGGTCTCCAAGAGTTGTAGACGAGATTTTCAAAGAGCATGCAGCTAAAAATTCCCTAAAGACCTTCAAAAATGCCAATCACTAACGTATAGACAAACAAAAAAATATATGAAAATATTTTTTTTCCGCTATTTCAAATTTTCTTCTGATCATACATTCATTCTGAATCAAAGTGGTGCAAAATATTTAAATACAAATATTTGGATTCAATGAATAAAGAAAGAATTTCCACTTTGAAATACTTACCAAGGGGATCAAAATTTTAAAACTTTATCTACTCTTGCAATAAGGTCATCCTCTGACATCTATCTTGGGTTATTAATAATAGTGAAATGGTAAATTTTAGGGAGGATGCTGGGAAGGGTCATTCTCCTTTAAATAGATTGGGTGATTGGAAGCCATTCAGTTGATTCCTAAAATTATCTAGGGTGTGAAGGTAAAATATTATATTATAGTTGAGTGCTCCTCCTTTCCTCAAAGAGTCATATGGAAATCCCTTTACTTCCTTCCTCTCCCTTCAAGTATGAAAGGCTCTCTAACAGTTGAGTTTCAAAAAAGGAAATTTTTCTTCTTGGATTGTGATGATGACATCATCTATACTAAATCAAAGATAGGAAATTTTTTTATTGAAGGATGGCTACAATTCATTAGTATAGTAATATCAATTGTCCTCTAAGTGGCCTACTCATCTTTGTTGGGATCTTAAATGCCTACCTAAGGTGGGGGATTTTTCTTGGATTTCCTTTAGGGATAGAATCTTATCAGCCATGAGAGTTGATAAATTGGGCATAACCCCCCTCTTCAAATGTGTTATGTGAAATAAAGCATATGATACTTTTGATCACCATTTGTTGCAATGTGATTTTTCTCAAGAAAACTTATATTTGGTTACAACAGAGATTGTTTTGTGAAGGTTCTCTTAATGACAAGTTACATTGGCATTTATAGAGCTAGCCCATTTTTTTGAGATCATCTACCTTCTCATCTTTGGAAAATTTGTCCATCTATTGTCATTTAGAATATGTGGCTAGAGAGAAACAATAGAATCTTTACAGGGATGGAAACTGAAATTCAACAAGTCCTTTTCAAAATTGAGTAGTCCATTTTACAAGTGGAAATACATTTCTCAATAAGAACACCAAATGAAAATCAAGTATTTTTTTCTTGGGATAATCATATTTTGAAGACTTGGCTATTCCTTAATCACTCATAATCTCAAGGCTCAATAAAGACTTCAGTGAAAGTGGACAAAAATTTTGTTCAATAGAAACCTACTCCTTTCAATAGGATCAAACCTAATCATGACAAGGCCTCTAATTGCAACCTTGAAGTTTCGAGAGTTAGTGCAATCTTAAGGAACCATAACAATAATACCATTAAGGTTGCTTTCAAAATTATACCCCAGGCCACAAATAACATGTTGAAATGTTTAGCTCTCATTCTAGGACTTTCTCTTGCAATCAAAAGCAATGTGATCAATCTGTCCATTGAAGGGGACTCAATGATGGTCTTGAAGGATATATCCCATTCATCTACCCGATCTTGGAAACTTAACCACTTTTTCCAATAGGCTCTTGTTTCAATCAAGCTTCTGGGTCAACATGAGTATTTACACTATTATAAGGAAGTAAATCATTTGTAGAAGACTTGGCAAGTAAGGTCATTCATGAAGAAATTCAATATTGTCAATGGGATCACTTCCCTAACCAACTCGTCAAAGAGAGTAAGATTTTTTAATCTTTATTTTATTGGCAAATCTATAGTATTTGAATATTTATTGTCCTTTCTAGAGATTAATTACTCCTCTTATGTGGGATATCATCTTTTGGAATGTCATTTATACTATGTGACTTGAGATAACACTGATTTTGATGCTCTATCCCCTTGGTTTTCACTACTTTGTTGCCAACACTATTGTGATGGGACCTTTCCCATCATGGTTTTATTACAATTATCTTGGTTTATCTTGTGTAGCTATAGTTATCTCATTCAATCCTTTGTCATACCTATTCATCACCCCTAATTATGATGATAATTTTTGGATGCATTCTCTCTTCTGGGTTGTTTGTGTCTAGATGTGATGACATTTAATTACTCCTCCCATCCTCTTGGCTATATTTGGACAATGTGGTTGTTAACTTCACTCATCCTTCCTTGACATGGCATTTAGAATTGTGCTCTCATTTAAATTCTTATAGGTGTAGGGTAGTGACTGAGACATTTGCTTCAAGCTCAAAAATGATTTTACCATACCATGCTAGTTTAAGGAAGATGCTTTGGTCACTTTTCCTGGGCTAAATTGGCTTCTCCACGACCTTTTGGCACCTTCGTCAAATATTTATTCTTTATTTACATAAAACATTATGGACCTCACTTGGTCTATGGAAATGACTAAATTCTTGGTGGGAAATCCAATGCATACTTATCTATTCTCTTGGTCGGAATGTTTCTCTAAATTGGATGCATATAACATCTTCAAGGGTTCTTCAGTGGTTGGAGGTTTCATTAATAGAGAGGAAATATTCAAGGATTTTTTTTCCAAATCTATTCTAATTTCAATGGTGAATTGACTTGTTGGTGATGCTCCAAATCCTTTTTATTTGGAGATGCTCACTCATAAGAAGGTTATTATTGAGCCTCTATTCTCCTCTACTTTTTCTCATTTTCACGTTGCTCATGTGCTATATAAATATGCAAAAATTGATCCCCTTGGATACCCTTCATCTTTCCATAGTCGTTCCCCTCTTGTTTTCAAGAGTCTAATTTAGGGTTGTGATACTTTTTCTCTCTACTATCATACTGACAATTTATTTTGGGATTACATATATTTCTATATCAAGTATCTTACTAATATCCTTTGATTGGGCTTGTCCCCCTCAACTTCATGAGTCATTTCTTCCTTTTGGGTTTTCATTTTGGGATGTTCTTTTCATCTTCCTTTTGGGTGTTGATCATAGCTTCATGGTGGATGATGGTTGTAATGTTTTCCACATGCTTCATTTTTCCTTTGGTCCTCTACTCTAATTCAAAGTGTACTCTGAGGATTCATTTTTATCCCTTACATTTTGTTCTAATAACTTTTTGTAATCTCTTTATTTCCTAATATAATATAATTTTCAGGCCTTTGTCCTTTTACTGAAAAAATAAAACATCTAATTTTGAAATAATTAAATATTAGTATGAATGTAAAATAATCTTAAAAACTCATATATAACATCCCTTGATCATTTAAAAGATAAAGAAAAATTGATGTATGTCACCTTTTCTAATTTCTTTAATTATCCAACAAGAAAGTTACCTTATATTTGTTCAAATCCCATGATAACATTGGCTTTGTCTGGTGAGTATATTATTTGATACAATATAGAGAACTCCAAAATCTCTGCGATATACCACTTCGATATCCATTGGGCTATAGATTCATTATTCAATTCATTTTTATGTTGGTTTGATGGACGTGGTTGTGGATATGGGAATTTGTTACCTCTAAGATGATCAATATTAAAGAACAAACTATCCTCTTCTACCTCACTCAAACTAGCGCTAAGGGTGAGACAGTGGATACAAACAACATAACTAGATAATCATGCCATAGAGAATATCTCTAAACAATCCTGTGAAGCCTTTTTCTTCAGCATGAAAGCACAATACTGGGACACCACCGTGTCACACTATCATCCTATATGGATAGAGTAGAGAGACTATATAGCAGATGTGAATGCTTTAATATAACTAAATTAACAACACTTTGATAAATAAAATACAAGAGAGAGAAAGTTAATAGTTAAAAGAAGGTGAAGGAAAGTTAGAGGAAGCTTACAACCAGTCCTCAATTGAAGCCTCTAGCCAGATAAATATTCTCTAATGTAACCTGTACACAAACTAGAAAGGAAAAATGCTTGGGGCTTCTTGGGGAGTTGCCTCAGTCAAATCCCTATTTTGGTATTTCCACCTCCATAGATAGCTAGGTAGATAGATAGATAAATAAAATAAATGTGAGATAAGGTAAATGATAAATGATAAATGATTTGATGGATAAGGGATGTGATGAATCCCAAGATGCTCAAAGATAAGATAATTAGAATGATAGAATGGTATTACCAAAGAGGCTTGAGAAAGCCAAGAATTTTACAAAATATTATCATTAGAGCTTCAGAGCGTTGTAGTAAACTAGAGACTATTGTAGGAAGAGAAAGAGAGAAAGAGAAAGTTGTGAGAGCCCAAAGAATAAGAGATTCTATGGAGGAACTACAAAGATTGAAAGGAGAGAAAATATAGATTTACAAAGAGAGAAGAAGAGGGCAAATAAGAGGTTGACGAGCCATCTAGATGACTCTGAGCCATTTCTACCGACATGTGTAGGTGACAAGTGGAAAAGCATGCTCAAAACTGACATTCAAATGTTGAGATTATGCAGGATGAATGTGTAGCACGTGCACATCCGCGTGGAATGCTAGTGTCCAAATGCATCATGCTTGAAAGTGGTAGGAGACAAGGTAGGCACATGGATAATAAGATGGATGCTACAAAGGAGCTTCCAGAAAGGGGGGATCTCAAGCATCCTGAGAGGGAAAAGTTTGATGCGAGGGTTGAAGTGAGCCTACTCAGGTGCTAGAGGAATGGACACCAAAGTGGTTACAAAAGACATGTAGGTCAAATTAAAAAGGGGTATGTAATTTTTTACACTACATTTTGCCCCCACTTTAGCAAGATTATGAATGAACATGAATATGCATGCTAAAGGAAATCTACTGAACAAGAAATAACATCATGATACCAAAAGGATACTATAAAGGAAGTAGATAAATCTCCAAGCCAAGGAAGCATGCCCCCAACTTGAAGAACTACAAAAAAAATGCATTAGATAGAAGAACCTGATAGTTTTGATACTTAATATAAGTACAGATCCAATAAACAACAAGATGAGAGGGGGGGGGGGTGAATCATAAAAACTTAATCTTCCATAAAAACATCAGATTCAACCTCGGTAATATACTTCAGTAATAAAACCAAAACATGCAAACATGCAAACTCAAAAGCATATAAACATCATAAACCTCATAACACCAGATTTAACATGGAAACCCAAATACGGAAAAACCACTGTGGGATTTTGGACCCACTAAGAAATATACTCTTCTAGAGTATGCTCGGTTAAAAGAAAATCCTCTTAAAGATTACAAACACATTGCTAGATGTGACCCGGTTAAGGGATTTCCCTCAGATCTGTTAGGATCTTCACTTTGTTAGAAGTGACCTTGTCAAAGGATTTCAAACACTCAATCTAAATGTTACCTTGCTAGAGGGTTTTACAAATAAGACTGTTAGGTCCACTAAGTTAAGAGATTTTCTATCACTTTCACAAAATAACAGTAATAAAAATCTATCTACAACTTCACATCTAAAATGCTAAAGCAGATTCTTATTTGATCAATACAATCTAGACATAGAACTAGTCTTGTCTATCTGTTGGGCTTCTATAGTCTGTTATTCTAATAGGTCTTCAAGCTTCTATGCTCGGTAATCACTATGTAGCATCCTTGTGCATACACTTGCCCACATACATTGTTTATCAATAGTTTCCTATTTATAAACAATTAGGTAACCGCTTAATCTCCTTGATCACATTTCCCATGATCAATCATAGCCATCAGATCTTCAATCTTGTTTAGGTTCAATGCATCTTTCGATCTGAAAATGTTTTCCCCCACCTTGGAACTTGCATACATTTCTTGGAACTTGTGCTAGGGTATTGCGGTTCAATCTGTGTTGTAGATCTTCATGCTGACTTTCCATTGCCTTAGATTCATTAACAAACTTCATGCACAACATACCAATCATTTAATCAGTTCCAGCTCATCAGCTTCCTTCATTAAATACAACATGTAAACATTTAATGCATTATGTTATAGCTCGGTTACAACTCGGTAAATACTAAACTTCACTCAGTAGACATTTTGCCTTCATTAACCGATACCAATAACCTTAGGGTTTACTGACTAGGTTCTTTGCTTGATAACATAGTATAGTATTAACCTTTACAATTTACAACATATGTATGATGTTAAAACAATCTAAACATCATGATCTCATCATTGTCTAACTCGGTAATAGTTGCCCATTGAATACCTTATTCATCCCCTTATTCATCATATTCTTTCTTGTGTCTTTTCCCGACATCTTTATAATCTTCAAATCATACTTCTCAAGATATGGCAACATCATATTGAATTAGAAAATCAATTTCTTGACATCAATGACAAAAATATAATATCAAGATAGTAAACATCTTTAATCAGTTATATCCATAATCATCAACAACCTTCTCAATATCCTTATTGAAATGCCAACAATCTTTCATTGTTTGTTATAATGCTATATTGCCAACAATCTCCCCCTTTGGCATTGATGGCAAAACCAATTGATTTCACCTTAAAAGATTCAGATTGCTATGATTCTAAAAATGTTGAAATGCTCTCCCCCATACATTAGACTTCTCTGAGTCTTCTTTCCAATCTGTAGTCTGCTCAGTTTTCTTTTAGTCTTCTCCCCTGATAGGTCTTCTTCCCCTTTGTAGGTCTTCTCCCCCTTTGACAACAATGCCAAAAAGTAAAGAACTAAAACATAATTTCTTTCTGTAAGAAGTTAGTTCCTGCTATTGTGTATCAACTGAGTCTCGGTCAGAGCATTTGTCTTCATTTTCTGTTCCCTGTAATATTTCATGTTTAATTTTGAGTATATTCCTGTACACGTTTAGAAAACATCCTAAAGGGTGTAAATCAGTATCAACTCCCAAAAGATATTCGATAGAGTCATCGGATCGATGCTTTCACCGAACTCGGTCAGTGAATAGAAGATAGGGGTAGGACCCCCAACTTACTTCTGAGAT
Source organism: Cryptomeria japonica (assembly GCF_030272615.1). Taxonomy (NCBI): domain Eukaryota; kingdom Viridiplantae; phylum Streptophyta; class Pinopsida; order Cupressales; family Cupressaceae; genus Cryptomeria; species Cryptomeria japonica. The sequence goes on from NC_081409.1 coordinate 83,559,814, forward strand.
ATTCAAAAGTGTCCCTTGGTAGTGGCTTGGTGAAGATATCTACTATTTGTTCCTTTGTGCTAACATACTCCAACACCACTTTCTTCTCTTGAGATTCTTCTCTAAGATAATGATATTTGATAGAGATGTGCTTTGTCTTAGAGTGCATAATAGGGTTTTTTGAAATATTAATGGCACTAGTATTGTCACAGAATATAGTTACTGGCTCGGTAACTTTCTCATTTATACCTTCCAACAGTTGTTTGATCCATGCAATGTTGGTACAATTCAATGTTGCAGCAACGTATTCAGCTTTTGCTATTGACTGTGAAACACATCCTTATTTCTTACTAAGCCAACTCACTAGTCTTTCTCCTAAAAAGAAAGCTCCTCCACTTGTGATTTTTCTGTCATCAATGTTGCCTGCCCAATCAGCATCAGTTTAAACTTTTAAATCAAAATCATTTCCTTTCTGATATACTAAGCCATAATCCTCTGTGCCTTTCAAGTATCTAAAAATTATTTTGATTGTTGTCATGTGTGTTTCCTTAGGATCTGCAGAGAATCTTGCAACAATACCTACTGCATGTTCTATGTCTAGTCTGCTGTGAAAAACATATTACAGCTTTCCAATCATGGATCGGTAAAGTGTCTCATCAACAGATGCAGATTCATCATTCTTTGATAATTTACAATTGGTAGTCATAGGAGTACTTACTGGTTTCGAATCCTCCATTCCAAAATTTTTCAAGATTTCCTTTATGTACTTGGATTGAGTAATGAAAATTTCATTTTTCATTTGCAGTATCTGTAAACCTATAAAATACTTTATCTCACCGATTAATGACATCTCAAATTCTTTGCTCATTTCATTTCCAAAGTTCTTGCATAAAGAGTCATTTCCACAAAATATAGTATCATCAACAAATACGACTGAGATCAATATTCCATTTTCATCATTCTTCATGTAAATATTGTTGTTCTCACTTGTCCTTATAAAACCAATCTTAATCAAATAAGAGTGCAATCTTTCATACCATGCTCTAGGTTCTTGTTTCAAATGATATAAAGCTTTGTTCAATTTACATACTTGATCTTTATTCTCGTCTTCAACAAATCCTTCAGGTTGTTCAATAAAAACTTCTTCTTCTAATATTCCATTCAGAAATGCAGATTTCACATCCATTTGATATACCTTGAAATTTTTGAAAGCAACATATGCCAACAATGTTCTCACTCCTTCAAGTCTAGAAATAGGTGCAAAATTTTCACCATAATCAATTCCTTCTTCTTGAGCATAACCTTTGCAAACTAGTCTTTCTTTGTTTCGAATGACCTCTCCTTTCTCATTTAGCTTGTTTCTGAAAATCCACTTTGTACCGATTACATTTTTGTCCTTCGGTCTTGGGATTAGTGTCCATGTGTCATTCTTCTTGATTTGATCAATCTCTTATGTCATAGCATTTATCCAATCTTCACTGTTAAATGCCTCTTTCACTATTCTCGGTTCAAATTCAGATATCAAACATGTGTTTTGTCTCAGTTTGTTCCTTGTCATCACTAGATCATCCTTATCTCCTATAATCTGACTTGGTGCATGATGTCTTCTAACATACTTGGCTAATACAGGCTCGGTAGGCTCTGTATGATCTTCTTCATCACCTGGTAACTGGATATTCTCTTCATTTTCTTCAACAGTTTTCTCGGTAAGACTTGTCGGTTGAACATAGACAAATTCATCATAGTCTTCTGGTTCCTTGGAATTTCCTTCATCATTTCTTTCTACAAATTCATCAATTTTCACATTTGCACTTTCTACTAGTTTTTTAGATGATTTGATCAGACATTTAAATGCTTTGCTTCTAGAAAATGTTCCTTCTTCACTCTTCTGATCAAACTTGCCATTTCTATCAGCTTTATGAACATAGCATCTACTTCCAAAGATTTTAAAATAACTAACATTAGGTTTCTTATCATACCAGATTTAATATTGTGTCTTGAAAGTACCTTTCTTCAATTGTACTCAGTTCAAGGTGTAAATTGCAGTGCTTATTGCTTCTCTCCAAAAATTTTGTGGCACCTTCTTTTCAATCATCAGTGTTCTAGCACAATCCACAATAGATCCATTTCTTCTCTCAGCTATTCCATTCTACTGTGGAGTTCTCGGTGCAAAGACTTGTCTTTTAATACCATGATCATTGCAAAATAAGTTGAACTCATCAGATGTGAACTCTCCTCCTCTATCTGATCTAAGACATTTCAGTTGTCTTCCTATTTCATTTTCAACTCTTGCCTTGTACCATTTAAACATTTGAAAAGCTTCTGATTTTTCTTTTAAAAACATTATCGACATCATCCTTGAATAGTCATCCATAAATAATATGAAATATTTATCACCATAATAACTTTGAATTTTCATAGGACCACAAAGATCAGTGTGCACAAGATCTAAAATTCCCTTAGAAGTGTAAGACTTACTTGTAAAGCTTGATCTTGTCATCTTACCCATCTAGCATCCTCGACACATTACATTCTTAGGTTTTTCAAGACTCGGTAGACCTCTTACTCGGTGCTTCTTACTTATTTTGATTAGATTATGAAAATTTACATGACAAAACCTTTTATGCCATAACCAGGTATCATCATACAAACACTTATTATGAGTTGAGTCAAGGTGAAATGTGTTACCTTTTGTTTGTATCCCAGTAGCAGCTAACTTTCCATTCTTGTCATGAACTTTGACAATTCCCTTATGAAATTCTATTCGGTAACCTATGTTGTTTAGCTATGCTACACTCAACAAATTGTATTTCAAACCTTCAACCCAATAAACATCATTTCATCTTGCATTATCAAGAAGTGTTATAGATCCTTTACCTCTTACCGGACATGGTGCATCATTACCAAATCTAACATAGCTTCCATCATAATCTTCTAATGTAACAAACTTGTGTTTATCTCCTGTAGTATGATGTGAGCATCCACTATCTATGATCCAAGAATCATTAGTGTTTATGTGTGATATTAGGGCTTTTTCTTCATACCTTTCTTCATCTGATCCATCTTTGATAGCCACATAAACTACTTCCTCTGTATCAGTTTCATCTGATTTATCATCATTGGATTCCTCATCAGCTATTAAGCATGTCTTTTTATCTCTTCTTCTGAAGTCTCGGTGTCCTTTGTAATGATTATCTTTCTGTCTGTCATCTCAGTAATCTCTCTTTTTAGTATAATCTTTGTCAAGATAGTTAGAAGCCATATGTCCTATCTTATCACAATTGAAACATTTCAAAGGTAGTTTTCCTTTATACTTACCTTTGCCTCTCAGTAACCTTCTGGCTAATAGTGCTTCAAACTCTTCTTGCTTTCTGATTTCTTCATACAGTTTGTGTACTTCTTCCATGTTCTTATGAAATCTTTCACTTGCTCCACTATGATCTCCTTCAGAGTACTTATACTTTCTTTCATTGTAATCGTTAGATTCATCAAGATGAAAAGAACTAAATACGGATTCAACTTTATTTACCGAAGATCCACTATTATCAAAGTTACTTAGCTCAAATGCATGTAGCTTACCAATAGTAGCATCTAAAGAAACTGACATATTAGGTACACACCTCAATTCATTGATTGCAGAGACTTGGATTGCATAAGCCGGTAGAAGGGTTCTTAACAACTTACTTGTTATATCCTTTTCTTCAATAGTTTTGCCTGCTCCTTTGATTTGATTGACAATCTCCTTTAGTCTTGTACTGTACTAAGTTATGTTCTCACCTTCATTCATCCTCATAGATTCAAGTTGTCCTCTTAGACTATTTACTTTTTCTCTTTGAACATGTTCATCTCCTCCATATATTGATATGAGCTTATCCCACATTGCCTTTGCATCATTGATGCCTTCTAGATCATTAAACTCTAAATCGGTCAATGCAGATGTTATTTCAATCATTTCTTAAATATGTTCTTTCTTTGCCTTTATCTCTTCCATAGTCAATGGATATGTGCTCGATGAAACAAAATCATTCTCCAAATAATATACATCATATTCTCCAACTCCTGATAGATGTAGCTTAATTCTTTTTTGCCATGTAGAGAAACTTGACTTGTTCAGCTTTGGTGCATCCCTCTTATACATCTTTGGATCTTTAACTCAAGTGCCTTTAAACTTTTCTTCCGGAGTCCAAAGCTTTGATACCAATTGATAGTTCTGAAACTTAATATAAGTACAGATCCAATAACCAACAAGATGAGAGGGGGGGGTTGAATCATACAAACTTAATCTTCCATAAAAACATCAAATTCAACCTCGGTAACATACTTCAGTAATAAAACCAAAACTGTCAAACATGGAAACTCAAAAGCATATAAACATCATAAATGTCATAACACTAGATTTAACGTGGAAACCCAAATAGGGAAAAACCACTGTGGGATTTCGGACCCACTAAGAAATATACTCTTCTAGAGTATGCTCGGTTAAAAGTAGATCCTGTTAAAGATTACAAACACATTGCTAGATGTGACCCAGTTAAGGGATTTCCCTCAGATCTGTTAGGATCTTCACCTTGTTAGAATTGACCTTGTCAAAGGATTTCAAACACTCAATCTGAATGTTACCTTGCTAGAGGGTTTTACAAATAAGACTGTTAGGTCCACTTGGTTAAGAGATTTTCTGTCACTTTCAAAAAATAACAGTAATAAAAATCTATCTGCAACTTCACATCTAAAATGCTAAAGTAGATTCTTATTTGTTCAATACAATCTAGACATAGAACTAATCTTGTGTATTTGTTGGGCTTCTATACTCTATTATTCTAATAGGTCTTCAAGCTTATGTGCTCGGTAATCACTATGTAGCATCCCTATGCATACACTTGCCCGCATACATTGTTTATCAAGAGTTTCCTTTTTATAAACAATTAGGTAACCGCTTAATCTCCTTGATCACATTTCCCATGATCAATCATAGCCATCAGATCTTCAATCTTGTCCAAGTTCAATGCATATTTCGATCTGAAAATGTTTTACCCCACCTTGGAACTTGCATACATTTCTTGGAGCTTGTGCTAGGGTATTGCGGTTCAATCTACGCTGTAGATCTTCATGCCGACTTTCCATTGCCTTAGATTCATTAACAAACTTCATGCATGGCATACCAATCATTTAATCAGTTCCAGCTCATCAGCTTCCTTCATTAAATACAACATGTAAACATTTAATGCATTCTATTATAGCTCGGTTACAACTCGGTAAATACTAAACTTGACTTGGTAGACATTCCGCCTTCATTAACTGATACCGAAAACCTTAGGGTCTATCGACTAGGTTCCTTAGGGTTTATCAACTAGGTTCTTTGCTTGATAACATAGTATAGTATTAACCTTTACAATTTACAACATATGTATGATGTTAAAACAATCTAAACATCATGATCTCATCATTGTCTGACTCGATAATAGTTGCCCATTGAATACCTTATTCATCCCCTTATTCATCATATTCTTTCTTGTGTCTTTTACCAACATCTTTATAATCTTCAGATTATACTTCTCAAGATATGGCAACATCATACTGAATTAGAAAATCAATTTCTTGACATCAATGACAAAAATAATAATATCAAGACAGTAAACATCTTTAATCAGTTATATCCATAATCATCAACAACCTTCTCAATATCCTTTTTGAAATGCCAACAATCTTTCATTGTTTGTTATAATGTTATAATGCCAACAGAACCTGCACGAGTGAATAGGGTTAGACTATAAGGGAAACACAAGGAAATATCATTAGAACATGATAAGGAAAAAGATACCACACACACAAAAGCACAAAACAAAGAAACTATAATCTTGAGTCAGCAAAGTAAAAGAGACCTCAGTATAAAAGGATGTCTTAGTACCATGCATCATCCCCAAAATAACAAGAAACAACAGATAAAGAAATTCTAAAATGAAGAGAAGAATGCACCTAGAAGTCAGAGAAGCAATCAATATCAAAGAGATAGTGCATGACCTAGACACTAGCTTGATGCATCACTAGTGGTCACGATGATGATAAAAAAGATAGATCTAGCAAGTTCTGTTATGCTAAATGATCAAAGATAGGTATCACCAACCTCTCTTTGAAGGAAGGCCACTACCAAAAGATAGGATAAAGAAGATAGTCATGATAGGGAGGCAGATTTTCATTGAGGAGATGAGATTGCCCCGAGCGAGATGCAGCTGAGCTTTGGAATATATTTACTCAATACATCACAATCACACTAGTTGTAGACTAACATGTTAGATGATAAAATAAAGGATAGAGGTAAATGATAGATAAGACAACATAATAGAAATGAAGCTCACTTTGGAGGAAATCCCCTTGTTACGAAAAGATAGAAGATAAGCAGCCACCGGTGGTGTGAGATACGCCAGTATGGATAGAAAAGTGAATTATGCTAGATAGCCATATGATAGGGAGATGAGATAGATATATTTTTCTAGCATGGGTAGTGACATGCTAGATATCCATGCATTTGAGCGATCAAAGATATATTTTTTGGCATGGGTAGTGATATGCTAGATAGCCATGCAATAGGGAAATCAAAAGATAGATTTGCTAGCATGGGTAGCGATACGCTAGATAGCCATGCGATTGGGCTATCAAAGATAGATTTGGTAAGTAGTAAATTGGCCCCTAACAAAGAAAACAAAAGAGATAGATCAAATGTATTGGCCCACATCTTAGGTGGACAAGATAAAGTAGTCTAGCCACCACCTAGGAAAACATGAAAAAGCGATAAAAGGATATTTACCACTACGGGTGAGAGATAGATAGTCACCACTATGGGAGAGAGATAGAGATATGATAAGAATTAATAATAGGTTGAAATATTATAGAGATAAAGATAGAGATATTCCTCAATGTCACATTCTATGCAAAGAAGAACAAGAAGGTGTATCAATAAATGAAAGATTGATGACATCTAATTAATGAAGTTGTTCAATCTTGTCATTCAAGGCCTTACATTCACTAGTGGAATGGCCAATAACTTGATGGTATGCACAAAAAGAATGATTCTTAGGAGACTTCTTATATGTAGGAGGAGGAAGAGAAATTGAGCGAGCTTTAAGAAGTTGCAACAAAATAAACTCTTGATCAGATAAAGGATGAGGACCATGAAGCAACCTTTTCTCTTGGTGAGAATATTTTAACTGGTCACAACGAGAAGAAGAAGACATAGGAACATTAGAGAATGAAGGGGATGAAGTAAAATGAGAAGCTTTGTAACTTGAACCCACTACAAAAGAGTGTGATTTTGATTCCAAAGGGACCTTAACTCCTCGACCCATGCGCCCAAGACCATCTCCTTTGTATCCATACTTGGAAGAAATATTAAACCTTGAACCATAACATGATTGCAACTCCTCCAAAGGGGCAAGATCACCTTTAATGGTATGGCAAATGATCTTCACATGATCTTGCACTATGGAAGAATAATCATCTTTGATAGCAGGTGTGAATGATATTTTTAGAATGTTAAGGTGGATAGGGTTGACATAATATTCTCTAATGAAGAATCTTGTAAAGTCTAAGGAACCCCAATCATCACCAAGAAATGCATTTGATTGAGGAGTAGACTTAGGAATTTCTATTTTAGGAGGATCTTCTTTAGGGACAACCTTCTCATGGGTTTCCTCTTTAGGAGGGTCCATAGGAATAGTCATCAACATATTAGAAGATAAATATGGAATATAGTTTTGGAAGGTAGGTGTAATTGAGGCATGACCATCTATTGCCATTTTCTATAAGTGAATAGCATCGGGATTAGCCTTGATTGTGACTGCCCGATTGTTAGTAACAAACTTCATAGAACCATGAAGGGTAGAACAAATTGCTCCTAAAGCATGAATCCAAGGTCTACCTAAGAAAATATTATATGATAAAGTTCCTAGCATAACATGCACCAGGGTTGGAATAGTAACTGGTCCAACCTTTATAGGAAAAATAGCAGTGCCCAAAGCGGTTTTACTAGTATTATCAAAACCATGGATGAAGATAGAAGATGCAGCAAGAGACTTAGAATCCACTTTGATTTTAGATAATAGGTCTACACTGCAAACATTGAGTGTGGAACTAGTATCAATGAGAGTCCATCTAATGTTGACACCGTTAACATAAATGATTGTCATTAATGAATCTTCTTGATTTCTTACTTCTGGAGGTAGGAGTCCATGTAGATAGAATGTAATATTCAATGAGTTTGCATGAATATGATCCATCAACGTATTTACATATGTTGGCCTAGCACAAGAAAGAAATAAGATATTTTGCATAGGTTCTTATAGGATACCTTGATAAACTAGAGCAGTTTGAAGAAAATCACAAAGTGAGATCCTAGAGGAAGTAACATGAAGTTGCTCAATAAGATCATAATCACTAGATTGCTTAACTAAAGGATTAGGTGCTTGAGGAAGATTTGGTTGAGAAGGTGGTAAAGAAGGTTATGATGATCAAGATGTTTCTTATTTCTTTGATTATTATAAGTATGGGATATCATTCTATAAGAAAGAGCCTTAGACTGTGCATATCTTCTAATAAGATCTAGTGAGTTATTTTCAAAAGGAGCACTATGAATAGATTTTACCTTCTTTGGAGAAGGACTAGCTAAAGTCACATGAATGTTTGGTCTCTTGGGCCTTTTAGGGGCGGAAAAGACATAAATGAAATTCACAGACTCATTATGATCTGAAGATGATTTAGATGAAGCAATTTTCTCAACATCAACCTTTGGAAAATTAGATATGCGTCAAGACTCATCTTTCACTAATGCATCATCTCTAGAAGAGAATGCACTATAATGAAGAGATGGTAGAGTAACATTAAGAAATGTGCCAATGATTTCATCCTCTTATAACAAAATATATATTACAAGAGGGATCAAAGGAATAGAGTGACGTAGGTAGAGATACTAAGTCACCATCACAAGCATGAAAAGGAACATTATTAGCACTTTGAATAAAGATAGAAAAATAAGTTAATAAAATAAGATAACATATTTATTTTAAAATTAATAAACTTAAGAGAGAATATATAAACAAGTCGGCTGAAGGTGGACAAACCATTAAATGGGGTTTTGGACAACGCCGCAATTTTTTTTTTTGGAAGAAATGAAAAGATTTAGAACTATCCTTTTTTGAAGGGGGTGATGCTTAATGATTGAAGAAATGATAAAGAATGATTTGAAAATAATATAGAAGAAATGTTCACGTTGGGTTCAACAAAATGTAGAGGAGGCAATTTGTTACCTCGAAGATGATGAATCTTAGAGAACAAACTATTCACTGAGCTACCTCACTCAAACTAGCACTAAAAGTGAGCCAAGGGATACAAACAACAAAAATAGACAATCATGCTACAGAGAATATCTTTGAAAAATCTTTTGAAACCTCTATCTCTAGGATGAACAAGTAGAATTAGGACACTAGTGTAGCACGCTATGGTCCTATACGGATAGATTATATAGATCATACAACGGATGTAAATCCAATAATATAACTAAATTAACAATGTTATGATAAATAAAATAAAAGAGATATAATGTTAAAAGGTAAAAGATGGGGAAGGAAAGTTAGAGGAAGCTTACAACTAGTCCTTGATTGAAGCCTCCAACTAGATAAATCTTCTCTAATGCAGCTTGCAAACAAATCAGAAAGGAAAAATGTTTACGGCTATTTTGGGACTTGCCTTAGTCAAATACCTATTTTGGTGTTACCACCTCCATAGACAACCAAATAGATAGATAGATAAATAAAATAAATGCGAGATAAGATAAATGATAAATGATTTGATGGATAAGGGATTTAATGAATCCCAAGATACTTAAAGATAGGATAAATATAATGATAGAAAGGTATTACCAAAGAGGCTTAAGAAACCCAAGAAAGTTACAAAATATTACCATGAGAGCTTGAGAGTGTTGTAGCAAACTAGAGACTATTGTAGTAAGAGCAAGCTATGAGAGCCCAAAGAATAAGAGAGATTGTATGGAGGAACTAGAGAGATTGAAAGGAGAGAAAAGATAGATTTAAAAAGAGAGAAAATGAGGGAAAAGAAGAGGTCAGTGAGCCATCTAGAGGATCCTAAGCCATTTCCACCAACATGTGCAGGTGGCAAGTGGAAAGGCGTGCTCAAAACCAACATTCAAACATTGAGGTTTAGTAGGATGAATGTGCGGCACAACAAACTAGTGTCCAAATGAATCATGCTCAAAAGTGGCAGGAGACAAGGTAGGCACACGGCTAACAAGACTGACACCATGAGGGAGCTGCCAAAAAGGGGGAGATCTTAAGCATCCTAAGAGGGAAAAGGCTGATGCAAGGGTTGAAGTGAGCTTACTCAGGTTCTATGGGGAAGGGAAGTGGTTACAAAAGATGTAGGTCAAATTAAAAAGGGGTATGTAATTTTTGACACTACAATGGAGAGAAACCTTGTTGACCTCCTCCTATCCTTGTGTTGTATTGTTTTGTCCAAACCATCTCTTCCCTTCTTGATAAATTTTGAAAAGAGTTGATGTAAGTTCACATATTGGAAGTCTTAATTGGTGCACACTCTAGGGGAACATCATTCTTTTAGTAAAATATCTAAAGACTAGCAAATTATTTCTAATAATCATAAATCTCTGTATGAGTCTCTTTGTACTTTTTTTTTATCAATTCTATATCCTAAAATTTTTGAACTTTGAAAAGTTTGAAAAGATTATAGAAATATGAATAAATATTATATTTTATATTTTATTGGATTCAATAGAATTAATTTTACATTGGTGTGCATTGGATATATAGAGCCATGGATGAACATAAAAATTCTCTTGCTGGAGAGTAACTTCCCAATAACTAATAATTTATTTAATTTAACTATTACTCTAAACTATAAAACTACAAAATAAACTACATTAATTTAATATTCTCTGGAATCCCCCTCTTCCCCCTTATTAAATTAACTTAACAAGAGTGGAACATTGAAAGGGTTGAACAAAACCCTTCTAGAGACTTTGGTGAACTGCCCTCACTAATCTTTGTTACTGACCTAGGAAACACCAAAATGACTAGATTAGTGAATCTCCTAACTACAGAACCTGCAACCATCTACACGATATGAGAGAACATAAAAGAGTTTCAAACCTGTAGGCAGAATGAAACACATTTCTTCAAAAATTCCACATCTCCTTCGAGTGTGTTTAATGCCTCCTCTAGTGCTACAAATGAGACACCTTTCCTCCAATATTCTACATCTTCTCTGAGTGTGTCTAATTCCTCCTCAAACGGTGTAGAAATAATCACTCATCTATTGTAAAAATCACTAAACAAATAATTACACTTCTACACCTTTCCTCTGAAAGTCCACATCTCCTCCAAGTATGTCTAATACATCCTAAAGTGTTGTAAAAATTACCAACCAAAATGTTAATACACCTAGTGCACCCACAAGAAATTTTGACCCCCCTTTCTCTTTGAAGGAACACATAATGTTGGGCCCTCTTTTTTTTATTTTGGGACACAAATACAATACTCCTCATGAAATGAGTCATCCCTAAATGAGAAGTGAATACCTCCAACCTTTGATATTGACTAGGTGTTACACTATATTCATGTTATTTCACATGTGATATTATGAAAGCATTGAAATAACCACTAAATGTAGCATAAAATACCTTGTAAGAATTGGCGATGACTATAGAAACCCAAGATCTAGAGTCCTATTAAATAGAACAATAAGAAGAGAGAACAATAAAGACAAGAAAAAATTGTATTCTCGTCAATTATGCAATAGGCTATACAAATGTAATTGGTAGAATCCCTTGTATATAGCCAAGGTGAGTGAAAGAGAAAATAAAAAGTGTTGTTGTATCATGACATAATAAGTAGAGTGAAAATATATCATCCCACATAAAGTTGAAAAGTGATCACATGATAAGACCAAGTTGGAAAGGTTCATCATCCACCGAAGGTGAAAAAGTTCAACCACAAAAAGTGGATATATGATAAGCTAATTCTTGGCATTAGGTTGTCATTGATGTCAATAGTTGAGTTGATGTAGAAAATGATAATGTGTCATAGAATGAAGATGCAACAGAGAACAAATTTGTTAGATATGCAAATGCATGCAGAGTTGATTGATGTCAACAGTTGAGATGAAGTGCCCCAGAGAGGTGTAGCTAGACACCCACTGGATAGTGATGCAAAAAGGATGATAAGGTCTTAGAGGAAGATCAGAATGGCTCATAGGGTGTTGTATTAGGAAGGTAGAGTTGTGTAGGTTGTATGACTATGCATGGAGGCTGGATGAAGCCATAAATTACACTTGCAAGTGATTAAAGGACCAAGGCCATGGTGCTATGATTGCATGGAGCCAACAAGTTTTTCCAAGAGCATAAGTGTTATTGCAACACCATATAACACAACATATCATATAACGCACCATGTTATATGCACAAGGAGATACAAAAGGAGTGCATGAAATTTTCCTTTGGGACATAAAAATGGACAAATAAGTCACCAACAATTGAATTGTTAAGGTATTGTGCAATCTAGTATGACACAGAAAAAGTTAACTGCAGTTGTGTATAACACGTAAGTTACTGCATTCTTGAAATGACTGAAAACAACCGGAGACGTCAATAACACACAGGTTATGCCACTAGGGAGGTCAATAACATGATGGTTATGTGACTAGGGAGGTCAATAACATGATGGATATATGACTGCAATTATTAATAACACGATGTGTTAGTCATATTGGTTATGCATCAGTAGATATCAATAACATGACAGGTTATGTTCTTCACTATCCCGTGGCATGAGAAGTGAATGACCGATGGTTGTGCGGGATAACGCTTAAGCAAAGAAAATAGTGTTACACACTATCCTATATCATGCACACCATAGTGAAATAGGTTGTACGGGGTAACATAATGTATGTGGAACAAGGCGACCTCCCCTTATCCCACATCACTAGTTAACCAAAGTAATTTGGCACACGGTATAAGAATCTAAGGGGAAGATTGTAGATCCCCTTATCGCAATAGGCTAAGAAGCTACACAAAGAGTTGTGCAAGCTAAAAATAGTAAAGCCATGCAATGAAGAGAAAAGGAGTCTCTTATCCCACATGAGTCTAGAACTCCTCCAAAGTGGTGTGTAGGCTAACCAGAATGTATGAATTCACTTGAAGTTTCCTATCCCGTATGAGTAATTCAGACGCAAAAATGATAATGTGGGATAGTGTGATGTCGCGAGATACAAGGGAGCCCTTATCCCACATGGGTTAAATGGGCATACAAATGACAATGTGGGGTAAATAAGAACAAAAGAAACAACAAAATCTCTTATCTCGCATGGATTAAGAGGTCACACTAAGTGTTGTGCAGGATAAGAAAAGTAAATGAAGACCCTTAGCTCACATGGATAAGATGGGATCACAGATGAGTGTTAACTGAGTCTAACCCAACAATATGGCATGTACAAAATGAAGCAGAGATAGGTTGACTATAGTTGACTGCATGTTTTTTAAGTCAGATTTTGGTGTCACGTATGCAGCCCGATAGATAAATTGCTCACGCAGGTTGTTGACCAAAGCTAACTGAGCAATTTGGATGACACATTTACATGTAGATAGAGAAGATAATCAACATGGCAATTGGCAAGTGGTTGATTAACTAATTGGAACATCATTTTGGCATCATAGAGCTCGTTGATTGCATGCAAAAGAAAGAAAAATCTATTCAAATGATTGTTAGGGTTGGCTACTGACTTTGTTCTGAAGATTTGATCTCCATCTGAATATTTCATTAATTAGGGTAGGTGTGGTCTCTTACATCTATGTAAGAAGATGGAGATTTAATTAATGGCGAATCAGTTGCAGATGGTTGCAGGGCTCGAAGTGATCGATGGAGGTAAAATATGATCTGTTAGAAAGATAGAGTTTTCTAAATATAACAAACCAAGTGCAGAGAATACTCAGAGAACAAAGGAGATGTATTTATTGTAGGTAGTCGATACAAGATACATAATCCAGTCTGATACAGTGGTGATCACTGCGAGACAAAAGAACTAATTTTAAATGTTGTATTTGGAGGGAACAAAATTCTCTGATTAGCCAGAGAAGTTATTGCTTATTAGAGGCAGTTTGTTAGATGAGACAGAGTTAGAGGAGGACATAGAATTTTTTGTTGCACTACATGTGTGTTGTCATGCGTGTGAGATGATGCAATAGAGTGTAGTTGTGAAGAGCTATGATAGAAGAAAAGTTGGAGGAGAGGGTGAATTGCCACCAAGAGAAGAAGTAGAAGACAGAGAAGCAGAAAGACTAAGTATAGAGAAGATAGAATACAGAGAAAAAGGTGAAGTAGAGATAAGGAGAAGATTTTGAATTTATGTTTGGGGGGAAATTCCTAGGGTTGTGTGGATGACTAAAAATGAAGAAGTGTAAGAAGAGAAAAAGTGTGCATAGTTCAGTAAGTAAGGGATAAGTGCATGTGAAGTTTCTCTACAAGAAAATAGAGGTCACTACACAAACAAAATAGAAGAAAGCCACAAGGAAGGAGTTTCCACAGGTGTCAATAACATGATGCAATAGCAAGCATAACTCCGCAAAAAGAGACTACGTGTATTATGATCAACTATGAAGGAGAGAGAATGTGATTGACATGAAAGAGAAGTAGCTTTGTTAAAGAAAATGTTATAGAACATAGAGGGTGTAGAGAAGCAACTCATGCAGGTGTCAATAACACAATGCTAGTGCAGACCTAAAAAAGTAAGAAGATACTGCATGCAAAATGTTTAGATGTTTGGAGGAGATAAAAAGCAACTGAGAATCCAAGAAGAGAGTGGACAGTAAAGAGCTTGAAGAACAAAGGAGGAGAGCAGTAAAAACCAGTGACCAGAAGTGTGAAGAGCTGAGGTAGATAACACCATTGGGTTATATACACTGTGAGAGGTAGAGAAAGATGATTGAGACAAATAGAAAGTAGAGAGTTGGTTGCAGAGAAGAAAAGAGGACAAAAGGCAAACAATAGAGATAAGAGAGATGAGATTGAGGCCTAAAGATTAGAGAGCAAAAGTGAGTCAAATAAATCTCAAGAGAAGAACATTTGTGTGTTACAAAGCTCATTTGTAACAAGCTGTTTACAATGTACCAATTGTTTGTATCTTTTTATTTCTTTGCGTGGGTGCTTACAGCTATGGGTTAGTTCTCCTTTTGGTTGGTGCCCATAAAATTCATCGGTTGGTACTCCTTGGGTTTGTGCCCTAAACATTGTAATCATATTTTCTTGTGAGGCTGGATTGGAGAAATAGACTCCAATAGCATTTCTCACCGAGGTTTTTCCCACTTTGGGTTTTCCTCGTATATCTAGTGTTATGAGTTCTCCTTGTGCTTGTGTGTGTGCAAATGAGTTTGATATCTCTTCTCATAGTTTATTGACTCTTGTGATTAAATCTTTGTTTATTTAGATTGTTAAAGTTTTCTTTAATTACCACTGAGAGGGGGGTGAACTAATTCACCCCCCTCTTAGTGGTCCATTGTGTTCCTTCACTAATAACATGATAAGTCCACCTAAAGTTGAGATACTCACAACTACTCTTATGAAGTTCCATCAGTAAGATTATTTAAAGTGCAATTAGGAGTTGGGAAATAATAAACCAAGGTGGGTAAAAGCACAAAATTGTGTCACGTTTCAAGCCAACTTATAAACACAAGTGAATTTAAGTAATTCTAACTTCAAATTAATTTTAGTCAAACATATAGTCTATATAGATTCATTATAGCTAAGTTATATATGGTGCACAACATTTCAAATTGGAAATGTCTACTAAATGTATATTTTATACCTCTTTGGGTCTAATTACCAAAAAAATAAAATTCGGTGTTTCAACAACTCCTCTTATAAATAATATTTTTTTGAAATGTAAAAATACTCTTTTATAGATCTATAAGTGAATTTTCCAAAATATATATCTTTTAATATTTTAATTAGTTTTTATATTTTATATTTTATATTTTATATTTTATTTTTATTGAAAGTAGGTCATTGGCACTAAAATATAAGGTTGATTATCTTGTTAAGGAGAAATACTAAAATTATTTAAAATTTTTGGAAAAAATATGATGTTGTAGAGAAAAGAATCTATGTCAAGATGATATAACTATTTTCTAATTTGGATAAATAGTTAAGAAAAAAAGTGGTGGGAATTGGAAAGAGTTATATTTGAGGACACACAACTTTTCAAATTTATTGAAAAATATATATTTATACTAAAAAATAATAAAAAATATATCCATGCACTAAAGTTCCAAGTTATCAATATACATAAAAAAATTGAAGCAAAAAAAGGTAAAATTTACTAAATAAAGTGTGGTGGTTTGTGTAACTTCAATTTCAACATTTTACCAACAATTAAATTATAGTGTTTACTTTATAAAAACTGACATTCAAATAATTTTTTAAATTTTTCTTAAAATTAAAAACATAATTAAAATTACAAACATAAAATAGACAAAAAACTATAAATTTTATTAGTTTACATCATTTCAAAATTCAAAACATATTTTTCACTTTCTATTGATTTAATTTAAAAAGTTGAATCAGCATTGACCATTTCCTTTATAAAAGTGTGACATAACTTTGTACTTTTACCTAGGTAAAACACCTTTATTACACCAACAACCCCGCTTAAGTGTACCTTAGGAAGAATGTACACAAAATCTAGCAATGTGAGATGGGTCCTTGCTACAAGGCCATGTTGGGTAGCCATGAACAAATGTAATACAATCTAATCACAAACGAAGATAGGGAAAAAGTCCAATGGGAAAAAAATCCCTCCAAAAGTATAGATGAAAATAAAAAAGAACTCTCAAAGAACAATGAGAAAGCCAAAACCCCATGTGAGGAAAAAGTCCCCCTATAAGAGAGAAGAAGAGAGAAAAATTAGTCCCCCCTCAATGTAGAATGTGTACCAATGGTAGATTCTCCAAGATGGATGTAGAAGCTACTCCATGAGCTTTGAACATTATTCCCCCCCTTAGGAAGAAACAAAACCAAAGGTGTATATATAAAGTTTCCACAAGACTAAAAGGATGATGTAGGAGGAATAATCTAGATGTATTGAGTCTCTGAAAGCTGCTCAAGTGTCTCCATGTCAATGTTTAAAGTTGTCCCTTCAAAATCAAGTGTAATAGGCCACGTTGTAGAAAAAAAAATTTGAAGATCTATTGAAGATGAATGTAAAACATGATCCAAAGACTCAAGTGTATTGTCTAAAGATAAAGAAACCTCCTCCAAATGTTGTACTTAAGTATCCAAAATCACATCAAACTTGAAATAATGATCATGTAGAGAATGAAGAAGAGGATTAGAGTGCTCCCTTGCAACAACTAAAGAAGGATCATCTCCATCAATGAGAAGATGAATATCATCAGTGATGCCTCTTAAATCTAAAATGTAGGACTCCACAAACAAACCTATAATGTTTGTCAGTTAATCATCTCAGGGAAATGTATCTACATGAGAATGTATTTCCTACTGCATTGAATCACAAGAAGCCAAAACTATAGCAACATAACCATCAAAAAGATCAATAGTAGATGAGATATCAATAGGAGGAGATGAAATGCACAACTCAATAACTAGATCACATGTGAGAACATCCAAGTTCATGTAATTAAATTTCTCAATATTAGAATCAGCATTAGAAGAGCTATCATAATCAAAAGAATCAAAGTCATCAACAATAACAAAGCCTAAAATGGAGTACAACCAAGATGCATGATCGACCACCCCAGTAGAAATGATAGCTCTGCAATCCAAGTCTCTAATGATAACTAAATTATGAGTGAACTTCACAGTCTTCCTTGTGGTGTCCTGAGTGGTTTGATAGATGGAAAGAAGATTGTTTGTAAACTGGGGTACACACAACACATCATTGAAGGTGTCATCCCTAATATCAATATAACACTTCCCAATTACATTCATAAACATACATTATTGCCCGTCAAAATTAGTGGCATGTGGCGAGGCTCAAATGAAGACAACATAGATTTCAAAGATGCCATATGATGAGAAGCTCCTGAATCTAGAATCCATCTCATTGAATAATGACCTATAGTAGCACAAAGAACAATTTCTTTACTTGTCCCAAAAGTGTGACTTTTTCCATTATCAATTTTTACCTATTTCAAAGAAGAAGCTGAAGTAGACATTCTAGAAGGCAAACTGATTCTATTATTCTCAATAAGATCTTTCAATTTATCAATAGAATTTTTGCAAAAATTATGTTCTTCATGTCCTAACTTCTTGCACTCCTCTATCTTCCCTTTTCTTCCTTTTCTTTAGCTACTACTGTACCATCATCTACTTTTTCACTCCTCAATCGTTAAGTCCATTATTCTAGTATACAATCTTGTCTTTAATTATTTTTTTCCAACTCCTTCTAATCCACTCCATACTTGTATTTGTTCATTTGGAGTTTTTCAATCTGATTTTTCTTGTTCTCCTTTTTCTTTTTGTATCTTCTTCTTCTTACGTCTTTTTCATCTACAAGCCATCATAACTCCATCTCCCATTCATACATGTCATTTTCATAATTCATTTTCTTATCATTTCCATCTTCATCTTCTAAACTCTCTCTTTAAATGACTTCATTTAAAGATTTAAAAGCATCATTATTGAATTCATTAACTTTATTACCTTCCATCTTGTATATATTCCCCTCAACCTTCTTCCAAGTTGCTCCAGGAAGTATGTTAATCTTCTTCTTCTTTGGTATGTCATTAGTTAACACTTATGTTTCTTTATGTTTATTTGTTTTCAATCTCTTCTTCACATCTTGTCAACCTTGTTACATTGATGGATAAAAGGAGATTAAACATAAGATTGTAATTATTGTTTTAACTTACATTCTTTTTGTTTATAATACTATGTCTATTTCATTTCCATCTTCATCTTGTCAAGCTTGTTGGCTTTGACTACCCTATTGTAATGTCAACTCATCATTCTTATTTTCAATCTCTTCTTCACATATTTCTTTCTTTTAAAGTGTTTCCTCATCATCATATCCTACAATACCACTTTTCTTTTCTATTTTCCTACACTTAACCATCCACACTAAATTTCTCATAGTTGTGGGTTGATGTCTATTTATTGATACACTAGTCCTTCCAAATTCATGGACTAATTTCTACCTTAAAACATATTATTTATGCCTTCTTCCTTCACAATTTTCCCTATATTCTTGGTTCCAATTTAACGTTATCCTACCTTTCTTCCTCTGTACTTTCTTGTTGTCATAAAATTTATCATTAAACACTCCTTATTGACACTTTATATATTGCCACTCAACAATTGGTTTATTAAGCCAATTGGTTTATTAAGCCAACTTGGTATTTTATATCCATATTCTCTAATTTTGTTTTCTCCTTTTTAACTTGCATATCCAAATTCTTCTACATACATGATGAAAACCAAAAAATTTAATCCTAGTTACATAAACAAAACTAGAATTTTTACTTCCATTTATCTATCTAATAACCTATTGTCCATATTTGCTCACTTCCTTAACTTTATTTCTTGACAATTATTCATTGTTGTACTCTTCTTGTAATTCATCTGCAACATCTTTTAAGGCATCAAGAAAATATAGGGCATCTTCAAAATCTTCTTTACCATGTTGAAAAACTTCAACATCATCCACATCTTAATTGTCAATTTTTTTGCAGTGTACCTCTATTGCAAATTATTTCTTTATACCTTCTTGGCAAATTGATTCAACTTGTCTCCTCTCTTTATCATCTTCATCTTAATTTATGGGTTCCCTTCTCACCCCTTCTCTTCCCTTATTTAAGGTCTTGTTATTGAACTCCTTATAAAGCTCATCATTCTTGCATAAACATACTCATACACAAAATTAGATAATAAGATAAGAGACCAAAATGTCTTCATAAGTTCCTCCTTTGTGGACACTTTTCTCTCTTCTTTACTCTCTTCTTCAAGTACTACTTTGTACACTTCTTCCTCTCTACATATTTTCTTATTTTCCTTTTGTATTCCACCATGAGAACTTCTTTTATCTCTTCCTTTACACATTTCTTAATTGCAACTATGTGCTATCCAAACATTTTTCATCTTCTTATTTCAAGGCATACATCTTTTGCCTTATTCTTTTCTTAGGAATCATGTTTGTAGGCCACTTCACATTCTTTCTCATTGGCCAACACCAAACATATTGTTTTCTTCTCTCCTCAAGCCACAGCTTCACCAAAATCCTACACTTCTCTGAATCCATTTTCACCTATACCATCTCTTTATCAAACTCTACATCTTGTTTGCTATTATTTGTCTTAGTATTACTTTCTTCTTGGTGCTTGCCTTCTTTGTACGATGTTGCATCTTTCTATCCTTTCTCCTTTTGTCTTAATGATACTTCATCTATGGATTTTCTTCATTTTTCCCCTACCCAATGTTTTGGTACCCAAGTTCTTCTCATTAACCTATGAAACTAGACCATACACATATTTTCCCAAATCTTCATGAACATAACTAAGATTTTCTACCTAGATCTTTTAGGGATTTGATACCAAACTGATGGTGCACTCTCTCACATACATTCTCTAATACCTTATGAATTAGTACTTAGTCTCTTAGGTCTTGGATAGTCCTTATAATCCTCTATAGACTTCTTGTCATAAAAGTGGCATGGACCAGAATAACTGAATTTTCTAATAACACATTCTAGGTGCCAATAAATTTTAGAAACACAACATAATAATAGAGCAATACAATAACTTGACCACTATGTCGACCCTCTATGTGGACTAGGTGGACCCTAAAGATAGTAAAAGTGATGAAGGGATATTGATATGCTTCTGGTTAACTCAACCACTAGTTAGGAAAAGTGCTTCTGATGGGTGATTAACAAAATTATCTTCATCAAGCGGGGTATAAAAGATATAATCAACACCTAAACTGAGAACCCGATGCCTGATAAAACTGATAAACTCCTGAAAAATGACCTAGAAATTGAGTGAAGATGTGAAGGTCATGAAAATAGAGCATGAAGCTAGAATAGCCAATTTGGAGAAGGGTATAGATGAACTAAACGATAATCTCCAGGGTTTGGTGGGGATTAGTAAAGATGATATGAATAAAAAAGCTAAAGGCATCAAAAATTTGAATGAGAAAATTGCAGTTCATAAAGCCCATCCACTCAATAGTATTCCGCCATAAACTACCAAGTCTAAAGAGAAAAATAAAGATATAAATCCAAAGGGAGAAGAAGTGCAGGTGTCTATTGGACCATATACCTGGACTAGGAGTAGGAGAGCGTGTGCACAAAGATGGTGGTCAAAAAAGTGGACACCACCCAAAAAAAACTTGGAAAAACAAGCAACGTGTCCGCAGTTTTAAAATTTGAAATTCCCGCGTATGCGCTTAGGTTTGTTCTTCCCGAGCCTAGAAAAGGTAGCGCATATGCACTACTCCTAGGAAATTGAACACGTATGCATTTCTCATAGGAAAATGAGTGCGTACATGCTAATAATCCAAATAAAACCGCGTACGCGGTGCTTGGTAAAAAAAGTTTTAAAAAAAACTGGGTCTCATTTACCCATGAATAGCGCGTTTTTAACTTCATTTTTTCCCTGTTTCCTCTCCTAAACCGTGAGCGGGGTGCTAGATTTGTCCTCCAAGCTATGGGTCAAGGTTAGTTTTTGTTTATTTTTGTCTTTCTTTCTGGTTTATTAAATTTGTTTTACATTTTGAATTGAATTTCATTAATTTTGATTAGGTTTTTTCATTTTTTGTTTCAAAAACCAGATTCTTCTAATCTAGAACAAGAACAACCAAATGCACCTCCTAAAAACCCACAAGAACAACCAAATGCACCTCCTGAAAACACACAAGAACAACCCCCAATTCCTCCTTTTGACCACACACCCGAAACACAGGAAGAATTAATTAATCAGTTAGGACAAAATACCTCTAAAATCAATAGACTGATTGTTAAATTGAAAACTTCTGAACTTGACCATCATCAATCTCTCGCCTCTAGCCTAGAAACATTAGCTAGTGGTGCCATAGTTGTTTCCATAGAAATTACCAAATGGGGAAGCTTTAGGGATAGGTGTCGTCAATTCTATGCCAATGGGCTATCATACGATGGAGTAAAAAACAAAAATATTACTAAACAACAAATATGTGCCCTTTTTGTTGATCCCAAAACTAGTCAGTCATTACCTCTTAATGCAAAGAGGTTTCCCATAGATTGGTCTACCAATGTGCAAATGCAGAATCATTTTTGGCAGAGGTGGTGGATGGTCTTTGATGATGCACCTTGTAATAATTATGAGGTGCCATTATATTTTTTGAGAAAAATATATTGTGAGTTTGTGCTCAATGTGCGGCCAAACTATTTTGACATGAGAGAGTTTCATGGTAGAGGTGGTGGCTCTACCCAAGACAGACCTGGAGCCCGTAGGTGATTAGCCGCAAAGTGTCGTCACCCCCTAGTACCCAAACCCAAGGTGCATCATGTTGTCCCATTAGAGCTGAAAGAGTTGATGGAGCTACAAACTCTTCAGGTGGCCACAACATTGATTGGTGATATCATCCAGCATGGGACATCATTAGCGCACCCTATTGTATTGGATGATGAGCCATTAGAGGGTGACATCGAGCCCATCAAGCATATGTGTGTCAGTTGCTCAGGGATATGCTTGGCGATAGATGATGCAGTCGGTGCATATGGATCCTCATATCATCCGTGCACGATTTGCAGTTGTAGATGTTAGGCTCACACGATTGAGGATGTCATGTAGATAGATGAGTTGATGGACTTGGTGTTTGCCCATGAGCCATAGACACAGGTGTGTTGATTTGAATTCATAACATTTTATTTATCAGTCACTTTAAATTTTTAATTACATAAATTAATTTTCATTTATACATTGATTTAAATTGAGATAAATAATATGCATTTCAGGATGTAGCAGAGGTATCCCATACACCTCCCCTAGTTACTATAGCTGCAACTTCGATGCCTGAGGTATAAATTTTGTAACATGTTAAAATAGAATAGTACACTTTGAATTCCAAAAAATACAAGATATACTAACTATCTTTAATGCTTGGTCCAATTTCTGGTTTGTAGGTGTTGAGAGGGGATGAAATGTCCCAGATTGATGACATCACACTCTCAGCGATCGATTTTGGCCTACAAGGCTACACGGTGTCATATTTTGTACAACTCTTTTTATGTATTGTTTTGATGGAATATGCAAGTCATTTCATTTTAGATTTTTAAAATTATGTTTAATTTATTATCTATACTAATATCTCATGTTAATTTGGTTTTTTAAGGGTGCCCCCTCTGCGTCTAGGGCTCATCCTAAGAAAAAGAATTCCTCGAAGATGCCAAAACGTGGGAAGAAGGTAATTGAACACATTTTTAGTTGTACACTTGTTTGAAAATGTTGAAATCAAGTATTAGTTGGGGTTTTTAGATTGATTAGTGTTTTTTGTCTATTTTACATGTACAGCAGCCATTGAGCTTTGTGGATTTGTTGAATGCACCCGATTCGCCTACAGATCAAGAGAGGGCGGAGGTATGTATCTCTACTTTATTTTCTTGATTTCATAATTATATGCACACGTACATGTGAACTTGTGATATATTATAATCTTATAATTTTTTCATATAGGAAATATCCATACCTATTTCGTCAATGGTGAACCCTCCTCCTTGCACTGGAGAAGCATCTCAAGATCCGGTACAGTTTTGTTTGATATGTAAAATTAATTGTTTTTAACCTTCAATACTTATCATTATATTAATTGTATTTAATCTTTGAATATTTTTTGTATAGGTAATAGTGACAGTTTCTACATCGATGGTGAGCCATCCTCAATCAATTGGAGAAGCATCTCAGGCACATGTATGTCATTGTTCTCTATATTATAGCTTTTAAGTGTTTTTGATATATTTATGTTAGTAAATTGTATTAATTGTACATTTAATCTATAATAGACCCCTTCGCGGTACGACCATAACATGAATCCATTTAAGTATGTCTTCAAGAAAACTCCTAAGAGTGACAGGGAGAGGAGAGCAAAGACATTAGCTCCTAGATCTGCCAATGAGGTAATCTACAATTCAATTACAAAGGAATTAAAGTTAAATGCATAGTTATGTTGTTAATTGTGAACTATTTTCTACAAAAGAATTCTAACTTGGCTTTTGAATTGTGGTTTTGCAGCCATCTATAGAGCTGCATACTACATTGAAGTGTTAGGCCCAATATGGAAAGCTAATGTACTGAGAGGGGAGGGGTGAATCAGTACTCCAAAACTTTTCTTGAATAATAGCCTTACTGTTATGCATAAACAGAATAGTGCAGTAACATAAAATAAAGTTAAAACAAACAGATAACAATCATACATGATTCACTCCATAACACATATATTTTGGTCACGTAGAAACTCTTGGTTAGAGAGAAAAACTGCAATGGGGATGGCACACACAACTTCACTACTGCAATAATAAAGATTGCTCGGTTAGAGCTACATTTAGCTATTTTTGATAGCTTACCCTATTAGGAGTAACAAGATCTGTTAGATCTACCTTACTAAAGGATTTCACAACACTATATAAATGTTGCACCTGGTTAGAGGATTTACAATTTATAGACTTGGTTAGAGTCTTTTACCCTGTTAAAGGTATCTCTTTCAACTTCTTAATATTACAATAAAATCATTACAAATATCTGCAACTTTACATCTAAAATGTTATAGCAGATTCTATGTGGTCAGAATACGATTACCTAGCTTGTAGCATACCTCGGTAACCCATATTGAAACTCGATAAACCCTTCTGTTTACTCTGTTCTTTGACTGTTCACTGATAACCTTCTCAGTGACCTCTTTGTGTCTCTATATTAGTCTTCCTTCATACATACACACACATACCTTTCTCTCATTCACATATCTATATAAATAGATCTCTTACAATGGTGATCTAATTCATTGCTTTGATCTTACAAAAAAGATTCCTCGAATGAATAACTAAACAAAATATTTCATTGGTTAGATTGACCTTGCAATCATACACAATCTTCTAGTGCAATTTCTAATGTAATAACGGTTAGATGTGCCTCGATCTTGTAACATGTTTTCATGTGCATGTCCCGGTTCAATACATCTGGTAAAACATTTCACTCGGTGAATATCAACTCGGTGAGTTAACTTTACTGCTCGGTAGCCATGAAACAATACTCGGTAAACAACTCAGTGAATACTGCATTTTGTGACAGCTTTCCTCTATAACCAACTAGACTGTTCATACCGACTTCTCTGTGTGTACCGACTGCATGATTCGGTAATACTAACCGACTAGTATATATAGTATGAATTTGAATATAAAAACTAATGGCAATTTGATAAGTAGTAACAATCTCCCCTTTTGACATTAGTTGAGATGTTTGACAAAAACTACTTTCAAAGTCATAACTCAAAAACTATATACTTGCAAAATGACTACACTTGACAATATATACAATAGTCAATGAAATAGTATATGCAGATATACTCCCCTTATCATTGTTCTGTACATAACTCTGAATTTTGCATGTTCAGTTCTGTTCTGTGCTTGTGTGCTCTGAATGCTCTGTATATTCTGCTCGGTATACTCCCCTTGTATACAATACTCAAAATTGTGTTACCAAAACTCTATTACTCTCCAAATGTAGTATTCCTCCCCCTTTGCCAGGTATTACTTTCCTCTATGTAGTATTATAATATTACTCCCCCTTTTTGACAAACATCAAAAACTTAATTTCCATCCGGAGGTGGTAACTAATCAAAAATAGACTTATACTTGGTCCGGGCATCGGTGAGGGCGACTGAGAGTGAATCCTTTACACTTTCCATTAATGAATTTTGGGCTTGAATATTAGCTATTAAGCCATCAAGAGTGCTTCCCTCTTGCGTAGTTGATAGGCATGTAGCTCTGTTGATCTGTTCCTGTACTGATGAGAGATGAGGAAGGAATGATGTCTGAAGGGTCATTATGTCCATCCTGATTTTATGCTCTTCATTCCTCAGTTCTAACTATTGAGCCATGAGCTGTTGAAGCTTTGTATAAAAATTCTGAACTCAATTAGGCTCGGTGGTCAACTTAGTTGAGAGATTGGTGACCTCTTTCTCAATTGCATCAGTTTTATTCTTGATATCTTTAATGAATAAGGAAAATGTACACAGTTTCTGGAATAAATAAAGAATATGCTTGAGTTGAGGGGACAACTCAGCAATAAATTTGACAAGTTTTACCTTGCCAACTTCAATGGATTTTTGTACTTCCTCTATCATTTTAGCAGTTAGCTCTTTATCCTTGAGCTTGCTTAAGTATTCAGATGCATCTACTCCAGATGTCTCAATCTGATTTAGGAGTTCATCCAATTGAATATGGATGGCTGCATCAGTTGATACTGTAGCTGAAGGTAGCATTTCTGTTAGTAGTGTCTTAACCTTTTGAAGTACTTTATTCTTCTTTTGTATGGCCAGTTGCTTCTCCTATTTGGCCTTTTCTTTGCATAGTTCACCGAATTCAGTGAGTGCTTGCCCTTTCAATTTGGAGATGTCTACATTGGGCAACACTATTGTTTTAGACAAGTCGAATTTGAAACTATGCTTTCTCACCTTCTTCTCTTTTCCTTTGGTCGGTGGCACTAAGACAAGTGCTTGTGAGGCTTGCTGACCCTCAGTAGGTTGCTTGATAGATGCAACACTTTGGTCGGTTCCTGTAGCCATTGTAGTGTCATTGGGTGTCTCAGTGCTAGGGGTCTCAACTGTAACATTTGTAGTGCTCGACGGTGCTTGAGACATCTGATCTTTGGTTGTAGCTTATGTTGCTTCAAATTTGGTCCCTTCGGTGCCTTGCTCTGTGTTCGTGGGAGATTCGGTTGAGACACATGGCTTCACCGGTGGATAAGGCTGAACTTGTTCTAAAACAAATTCACTAGAGACAAGTTTTGCATAGGTAGTGCCTTCAATCATTTTTTGCTCTAGTGCTGCTTCATCCATTACATCTTCATCAATTTGAATAGTGTCGACTGGGTCTAGACCTTGCTCGGTGACATCTGGATCTTGCTCGATGACATCAACAATTTCAATTTGAGATTGTTCACTGACATCCTTTTGTTTGAAGATCTCCTGCCACTTGGCTTTTGTCTCATTCTCCACATCTATGTATAGCTCATTCATCAATTTTAAGGCTCTTTGTTTGACTAGAAATTTAGAATTGTATGTGGTCAAACGCTCCTTGATTTCTGCTACAGACATATCAGGGAATAGATGGACTAGACTTCTTTTGCTTATTTGTCTCTCTTAGTCCATTGCATATTTCCATCTGTTATCAATATGTAAGTATAATTCACTCGAAAGTGACTTTGCTAGTTCTAATGGAGCTAGCCGAAATTTTAGAAGTGTGCAGATGACATCTTCTTCAATTTGTCACTTCTCATCATTATTCCTAGTCTCATACTTAACATATCTAAATCCTACAAATCCACCATATTCTTTAAGATTGGCACAAAAATTTTCAACACTATGAATATTTACCTTTTTGCTTTTCACAATCTGAAATTTATTTGCACCATCAGATTCTATATCACTCGACTCTTTTGCCAAAATGAGTCTCCGAGTAGATTTCTTATAGGTCTTGGTTACCTTGGGTGCAGTAACACTCTTTTGTTTCTTACTTGATGATGCAGTTGATGCTCTAGTGTTGGGTCTCTTTGTTGGTGGAGTCGGTAGGGCCTTTGAAATGTCTTGTTTCTTTCTTTTCAGAACTTTACCCTTAGGCAACTCTGTACTTAATGTTATTGTAGCCTCTTGAGCTTCTGATTCCTCTTCAGTAATGGCAAGATTGCCTTTGACAGGTGTAGAGGAGGATTCTTCTCCAAATTTCTTAGATAAAACCTTTATGATTTTTGTAGCTTTTCTTGTAGCCTTAGGTACTACAATGCTCATTTTTACTTTTCCTTCACCTCTTCATAGGTTCCATACCTTGGTTCGGTTGCATGCCTTGGCAATGATAAATAGGCATCAATTTGCTATTGTGTTATATCATAATCAATCTCATAACCCATTTGTTGCAACGATTGAGTCCTCGGTTCAACAACATTCACATAACAATAATCAGTGTCTACCTCAAAACATATATTATCCTTGTATTTTTCTACCAACTGTGGTGGAATCTTGTACCTGTTGTGCATTTTCTCTTGGAACTTGCTGAAGTAATCATCCATTATATCATTAAAGTTATCACCTAACTTCTTGATGAAGTCATTGATCTGATGGGTGATAGGTCAGTGTAGCTCCCATACTACTTTACCAACTGAGGGAAAGAACTCAAAGTAGAAAAACATGCATACAAGAAGTGAACCAAACATTAGTGTATTTGCCTAGTTATTCTTCTTAGGCTTCCTTATTGTGTTCAGGTTCTCAAACAAGTTCTTCAGTAGCACTTCACACAAGTCTACTTTCATTCCCTTCTTCACTATTTTGTAGACCAAGTCAACTGCAGCACATGGTACACTGTTTTCCCTTGCAGATTGGAAGAAATAGTAACCAATTACTCTAATTGCAAACTTGAGTTCTGCATCAGTGACATTATTCAATTTCAGTCCCCGATAATCAAATTCTACTCCAGTTAGACTGATTAGCTCTTTTTCTGATATCATTTTCTGTGCTCGTGCATGATCATAGATAGGATACCCGGTGATTAGATGAATGATTTCCTTAGTGATCTTAAACAGTTGCTCCTATAGCCACATGAAATCATCATGTACTCTGCTCAATACAAACTTAACCCACTGGGGTTTGAACACACGGGGATAGACTAGGGCTTCAGTTAATCCCTTGATTTTGATATGCTCAAATTTGCTATCCAGTTTGCCATCAGTGCAAAGTTCATCATATCTATCACTAATCTCGACATGACCGAGTTCCTCAACATGGAGTTTGGTGAAGAATCTAACATCTTCTACTAACAAGACTCGATCCAGGATGAGTGAAAATGCAGTTTTGTCATCTAGTTCAGAGGCAGCTTTGGGAGTTAAAGAATATTTCAGCGAGGGCTTCTCCACATTTTTGACAACTACGGGATCTTAGATCTTGGGTGCCATTGTAGGTTTCGGGTAAGATTTAGCAAATTATCCTTAGGGTTTACAAATGATTGACGCTTCACATTCGGTAGATAATAGCAATTTGACTAGATCAGAAACCATCTTAACAGTGTGAATAGATTTGATGTAAATACCTCAAAATTCACTCTGAATGAAGTTTGATTGCCTTGATTCACTCTGCTCTGCTTCTTGAAAACTTGGTGAATGAAAATGACCGTGAAAAACCTTTTAATTACTCAAAAATACCTTATCGGGCTCTGTGCAAGTTAGGTCAAAACATTAAATGCACTAGGTTCACCTTTTACCGATTAACTCCTTTTTTTCGTTTTAACCATGTAACCAAATTTCCTTTATTAACCGACTTGACAGGTTTCCTGTATACACCGACTTGATAGGTTTCCTGTAAAGTATTATAAACTGACTAATTGCATCTTAACTATGCAGATTTTGAATTTTGTACATAATAGAATAGGAACTGTTATGATTTAACCTTTAGAGAATGCAGTCCCTTCATACCTTTTCCTGACTAATTTGAAATAGGTGCACCTAACTCGGTACGTAAGGTGCTTTCTTCATTAGACATAATTTCCTTCTTTTTCCAAATCATCTTGAATTTTTCTTTTATCTCTTCAGTGTCTCTTCTAGGTTGATCTCTACAATCTCCAGCTAAATGTCCAACTTTGTGACAATGAAAACATGCCATACCAGGATTTCTCCATGATCTTTGGTTGTTCATTCCAAACCTTATAAAATAGTTGGCACTAATATGTCCATATCTTCCACAACATTCGCACCATATCCTTGTATTGTAATCCCATGGTACTGCTACATATTGTCGGTAAGGATCTATGTGAGTTCGGTAACCTCTTGTGTTTGCTCGGTGTGGATACCACATGTAGTTCTTTTGCTTAGAGCAGCAATTCTTGGTACTATGTCCATATCTATTATAGTTTCTACAAAACCCTTTGAATTTTGCCTTCTGATAATTGTTAACAGACTTTGTCCTACATTGATTAGATGTGTGACCATATTTATTGCAATTGTAACAATATCCATTGGACTTAGTGATAGTCGGTTGCTTACCTTTTTTGATCTAGCATATGTTGGCAGTATGACCTTGATTTCCATAGTAGTAGCAAATAGGCTTCTTCCTTTTGATGTTATTCCTGTTTCCAGCTTGCTTTGATGATTCTCCTCTCTTAGTAGTATGAATTCCTTTCTCAGTTGATTCTTTTCCTTTGTAACCGAGTCTTGCATCTTTGTAGGGTCGTCTTGTGTTCAGTTGCTCATCCAACATCTTTGATGCTTCATAACTTTTCTCTAATATTTCTTTGGATTTCTTCTCTGTTTCAAGTTCACCAGTCAACCTTGATACTTCAAGTTTCAATGATTGATTTTCATCATTCTTCAAAATTGCTTCATGATGTGCATAACCTAGTTGATCTGTCATATTTTGTTGAATCCCAGTCAACCTTATGATTTCATCATTCTTATCAGATACTAGATCTTCAAGTTGTTGTTTCTCTCTTTGTAGATCTCTTGCTTTATCCTCAGCTACCCTTAATGCATCTAGATTTTCAGTCATCTATGTACTAAAATGTTCATGTTCCCTTTTAATTGCTTTTAGTTGATCAACCAATGCTTTGTTCTTTTCTTTCAACATTCCAATCATTTCTTTAGTCTCTTAAGATATACTGTTCTTAGATGATGTCTCGATTTGTTCCACTAACTCTTGAGAATCCTGCAAGTCATCAGATAATCTTCTCCTTACTTTCAAAGATTTTCGCATTTGTCATTGCATGTCTACAATCACTTGATTTGCATTATCCAGCTCTTCTTGTAGATACACAATCTTCCGAGATTGTTTGTAGCCTTCCATTGATAAGATCTTTCTCTTTAGGCAGTTAAACCCTTTTCCAAGATTCAAGCTCTGATACCAATTGTTAGGCCCAATATGGAAAGCTAATGTACTGAGAGGGGAGGGGTGAATCAATACTCCAAAACTTTTCTTCAATAATAGCCTTACTATTATGCATAAACAGAATAGTGCAGTAACATAAAATAAAGTTAAAACAAATAGATAACAATCATACATGATTCACTCCATAACACATATATTTTGGTCACGCAGAAACTCTTGGTTAGAGAGAAAAACTGCAATGGGGATGGCACCCACAACTTCACTACTGCAATAATAAAGATTGCTCGGTTAGAGCTACATTTAGCTATTTCTGATAGCTTACCCTGTTAGGAGTAACAAGATTTGTTAGATCTACCTTACTAAAGGATTTCACAACACTATATAAATGTTGCACCTGGTTAGAGGATTTACAATTTATAGACTTGGTTAGAGTCTTTTACTCTGTTAAAGGTATCTCTTTCAACTTCTTAATATTACAATAAAATCATGACAAATATCTGCAAATTTACATCTGGAATGTTATAGCAGATTCTATGTGCTCAGAATAAGATTACCTAGCTAGTAGCATACCTCGGTAACCCATATTGAAACTCGGTAAACCCTTCTGTTTACTATGTTCTTCGACTGTTCACTGATAACCTTCTTGGTGACCTCTTTGTGTCTCTGTAACAGTCTTCCTTCATACATACACACACATACCTTTCTCTCATTCACATATCTGTGTAGACACCAAAAAATGGTCAACGCTTGTGGAATCATACTTTAACATTGACGCATTCCTTATTTTAGGTTTTTCCATTGCATTAAAAGTTCTTCTATGTTGCATACTTGGTCTTTATCATTTGCGAGCATCGAGTCCTTCTGCATTCCTCATTTTTCTCGCTTTTGAATTAGGGTTTTGTCCTCTTATCAATCTTGTCATTTTGTGGTCGATTTGTCATCAATCCTCATCCTTGTCAATCTCGTCAATTTTGCGATCGATTTGTCATCGATCCTTGTCCTCTTGTCAATTTTGTCATTTTGTGATCGATTTGACATCGATCGTCATCCTTCATAATCATGTCAATTTGGATCAATTAGTCATTGTTCCTCATCAATTGGCGCATTTATCAGTATGAATCAAATCATTTATTAATTCAAAATCATGATCAAATCGACATTAAATCAATCTTACATCAAGACCTAATTGTCATCCTTGCATTGCTAATTCATCTTCTAAGGTTTTATGATTTATTCATTTAATCTTGTTTGGCATTTTCCCTCTAGGTTAAATTATTTATTTATTTATCCTAAGTCTTCTTGTCACAATTAAATGTTTATTTAATTGGCTAATTAATTCCTCCTATTTTTGTAAATTAATTAATGAATGAAAAGTTATTAATTAATTTACCTAATTCTAATTTTCTAATTTCCTATTTTCTAATTTCCTAATTTGAATTTCCACCTAATTAATTTCTCTCTAGTTTCTCCCTATTTTTGTGCTTTGGTGGAAGCATGAATTTCTCATGCATCATGCTTTTGACATAGCAAGATGTCATAAGATTCTAGTTCTCTAAACCTTTGCATTGGCAATATGTCATAATTCATGACATAGAAGGTGTCATAACCTTCTTCTTTCCACTCAATTGTGCCATTTTCGAAATCAATTGCCTCTAATATCAATGTTATGCTAATCTTGTCTTTTCTCCAATTTATCTATAAATTGGATGAATTTCTTCAATCCTAGCTAATCACATTATCGAACTAATCACTTTGTCGAATCAATCACGCTTCGAGTATTCTTGCGCTACTATCTTGTCTACTTGCTTTCATCTCATGTGTATGCACTTGTAGGTGAGATCCACAAACAAAGCTATTTGAAGAAGAAAGAAGGACAATGGAGCCACATGAAGGAGACATTCAGATTTGCATTTGGTTTGCTTAGTTTTCAATCTTGAATGTTTTGCTTTCATGTCTTTATTGAGTGTGTTTAGGATTGATCATTGCATTTGAGCTCTTGTGATTGAGCTAGATTAATATTGATTTGCTTGTGATGATTTCTGAATTCCTATCATACATTAATTGGTGAATCCAACGTGAACTAACCACCTAATCATGCTTTTGAGTGCTTTTGAGATGATTTGCAAGTCAAAAACCCAAGAAACAGGGTAATGCAGGGTTTTCTGGGGACTTCTGTGCTTGTGTGAGACAATCTGCACCTGTGTCAAGCATTCTGTGCCTATGTCAAGGACAATCTGCACCTGTGTCAAGCATTCTGCACCTGTGTAAGTCCAGAAACAGAGGTAAAAAAGCAGTGTTTTTACTTGCAAATTGGTTTGTTTTGCATTTTGTTTCTAATTTTTGGTTTTTGGTACTGATTCTCTATGCAGCACCTTGGCATATGCATGACAAAGACAATAAATGAAACTACTAACATGTTTTATGTAGGTTCTATAGTCAAAGACTAAACATATCAAACTTCTAACTTGGGTTTTGCAGGTTGCCTTGAACTACAACTAAACTTTGTGTTTGTAATTAATATTTAGGCACCTAGTATGATTTCTAAATAGGATGGAATGAATGTATGTTTTCTTTGATTGTTGAGTTTAACAATGGACTAGGAGAGTATGCTCTCATCCTTCTTAGGGTGATCAAAAATCCAGATCTTCAATACCATGCTCAAGTTTTTGATTGTGTGTCACCTTTAGAGGGCCTGCCTTCCCAACCATTTGCTTTTGCAAGCAAGTGACAATCGTGAGAAGGGAATGACCTAAAGTGAGTACGGCTAGAATACCTTGGCATTCTAACTCACTATAAATAAATACCTGATGAGTGAAAGCTTTGAAGGAAGGGTTACATGGGAATTGTAGTTACTTGGGAAGTGATGACCCTTGGACTCTTTCTCATATCAACATCTAAGTAGGGCCTCAAGGTCTAAATCGTGCTTGCACGACTACATTTTTTGGTATCTTGGTGGGCTTAATGTCTCAATCATGCTTGCATGACACCAAGGAGTAACACTTAACAAAAATCCTTACTAAACACCTTGTATTTAGAGGCCAAAAATCCTTCTAGTTTCTTGAGAAGGACAAGTTCGAATACTTGGAAGAGATACTAAGTTCGCCATGGGGAGATTTCCATGGGGACTGATGCTTGGCTACCCTGAGAAGTGAGTGTCATGGAGGGGAGCCCATGGGGTCAAGCATCTATGTATTCTCCTTGAATCCCATAACGAATTTACCTCTCAAGTACCTAATGTCCTTGCCTACCATAAGAAATGTATGAATGAGCATGACTGTCTTGAGTCTAAGTTGAAATATCTTGTCTTCTTTGCTTGTCAAAAGTTGAATTGCATCTCATTTCAAAAACAAGGCAAATTGATTCAAAACAAGGTTAAACCCAAGAGCATTTCATCCAACAAAGTTCAAAACATTTTCAAACATGGTTGTCCAATATTCTTCAAAATCTTGTCCCAACATGCATGTCACTTAGATTTAGGTTCATCCTAGGTTTGCATTTTGCAAATTCATTGTCAACTACCAAGGTTAAGTTTCATTTAGGTCATACTCCTTTGCATATCAATAAAGGTCATCCATTTGCATGTGTCTTCTTGCATTAGAGTAATACCATTGTCATACATTCATATTTGCATACCCTAGGTTTCTTCATTAAGCTTAGGTCATTATCATATCATATTAGGATCATTTGCATAGTAATTGTCCCTTTGCATATAGTCTCAAAACTAGGTTTTGTTATACTCGAGTTATCCAAATCTTTGATAAACCCTAAGTCATTGTTAAGAAGTCTAGACCTTATCAAATCTTCTGTCTTTTGTCATCAATGTCATTTCGTCAAACCTAGCTTAGTATCCAAGCATATAGGGGAGACATTGTCACTTTGTCATTTGTCACTTGGTCCTTTTGTCCTTTGAGGTCTAGACATCATTTCAATTTCCTAAGGGTCTCTTTTAGATTTGCATTCCAAAAAGTTTATCAAAATATTGAAAAACAAACAAAAACATAGGTTGTATTCTTGTCATAGATTGCATTTTCATCTATTTAGTTTGCATTTAGTTGCATATCATACATTATACTTTTAAAATCAAAAAATCCCAAAAACATTGCATAGTGACATGTCTATTGAAACAAGGTTCCAAGCACCAATGATGCAACAAAGTTTGACGTATCAACTGACAATGCAATTGAATTTTAATCCAAGGCAATCACAATTATATCCAACCCAACAACAAGGCAATATCGATCAAACTTTTTATGATGAAACAAGTCTCCAAATACAAAAACTAGAGGAGAAACTAGCTCAAGAAAATGAGATTTTGGAAAAAAGAGTGAAAATCATTGAGAAGAATAGATCACAAATGTCCAAAATGTTTCAAAAATTTCCAGGTCAAAATCCAAAGATTGAGGCAATTGATGTAAGATCTCTTCTTGAACGATCAGACATACCAACTCTCCTCTCACAAATAGAGATGATGAAACAATTTCAAGAAAAGAGACAACATCAATTTCAACATTATGTGCCTCCACAACAAGAACAAGAAGGTGTTTACTATCAATCAGAATTTCAACCAATAGAACCAATGGTTCAACCAATTGTTCAACATATACAACCAATACAACCAATGGTCCAATTTCAACAATATGTCCAACCAACTATACAATGTCCACAAATAGTTTAACCAATGGTGGAATATCAATGTCAACAACTACAACCAAACATTCAAAAACAAAGGTTGCAGCACACACCAACCCAAGTTTCAA
Source organism: Cryptomeria japonica (assembly GCF_030272615.1). Lineage (NCBI taxonomy): Eukaryota > Viridiplantae > Streptophyta > Pinopsida > Cupressales > Cupressaceae > Cryptomeria > Cryptomeria japonica. Next base: position 83,595,689 of record NC_081409.1, read on the forward strand.
ACATGTCAGAAAAATTGAACCAAGTCCAATATCAAAACATGACGTCAAACCAAGACCAAATTTTTGCCAAACAAGTTCAAATTCCAGATACAACTATGTCAAAACCTAAAAATAAAGGTGGCTTTATTGCAATGATCTTAAGGAAATTACCAAGTGAGTTCTTTGAGGAAGATCAAAATAATACACTTATGTCTAGCAATGCCTCATCCCCCCACAAACAAATTGACTCTCCAGTGGCATCTATCCCTACACCTTTAGAAGTTTCCCAAGAACCTTCCATATTGTCCTCATCAAACAATACACCTAAAGATGCAATTATCCAAGAGCTATCCATAATTGATTGCCAAGATAATCCAATTCATGATGCACATCCTTGTCATGTTTCAGAAATACAAGACCCAATGCCACCATGCACTTTATTGCCATTACCTGTTTTAGAGGACCCCATTTGAAGTCCCTCTTCCTCATGTTCAAGCATTGATTCCTTGCCAGAATCCATCACAAATGTCCAAGGTGCATTTCCTTCATGCCAAAACATTGATTCCTTGTCAGAATCCTCCATGCATATCCAAAGTCGAACCTCATGTCAAGAGGATAATTTAGAGCATGAAGAAACACGTCTTGAAATAGATGAAGATCAAGATCCTGAAACCTTATCATCCCATCCAATTGTTGACCAGGACCCCATGTTCCCAGACACTCACGATGATTCCCCTATTCTTGTCCATCCTATCCAAAGTCCTATTGACACTCCATTCCTCAAGCAAGATCAAGATATTCCTTCCATCCTTTCCGATGATCCCATTAAAAGTCCAGAGCAAAGCAACTTTAAAGAGGATTCCAATGATCTTCATCCTTGTCAAGATCAAATTATTCCTTTAAATCCTCCACAAGATCCACTTGTTCCTCCATCTCCTTGTCCTAATGCTCCATATACACTCCAAGATCACATTTCTTTTGATGATCCCATTATTTCTCCCATTTCATCTCTTGAAGAGCCTGTCATTGAACCATGTCCACTACATAATCCTAGTCCCCCTCATGATCCTAATCCCCTTCATGTTCCTAACGTGTCAGTGCAAGATGTTCATGAACCCTCGACATGCATAATGGGTTCTTCCACTTTGGTGCAATCCGATCCACTTCAAGATCTCATTATTTCTCTCATATCATATCCACCTCATAATGGACTCATGTCTTCTTCCCAAAGAAAAGAGCATCCTACAAGTCAAGATATTCATAAAGGCAAAGGAGTAGATCTCCATAAGCAAGAATCCCTTCATGTTAAAGAAAATATTAAGGGTCATGGCCTCCGTGAAATTCCTCAAGACATGGGTACCCCTACTAAATCCAACATCCCTTCAAAATCAAAACTTACACCTTCCCCATCATCCCTTCCATCCATCTTACGTCCTTATATCCCTTTTTCCTCTATGCAAGGTCAGGAAAGGCACACATCCTTGAGTAACGTTCATCCATCCAAAATAACTCCATTTCATTCATATCCATCCATGCATTCCTTTCCTCCTCCAAGCAATTTGGATGCCAAGTATAAAAGTCCTAAGTCTAGCAATCCACATGTATTCAAGGATCAACATGTCCAATCTAATCAACATGTCAAAAGAAAGCAAAATATGATCTCTAAAGAAAAAGAAATATCCAAAAGGCCACAAAGGCCCACTGAGCAAAATAAAGCAAAGTCAAAATATATATGGGTTCCTAAATCCCTTGTGCAAGCAATGCACTCCAAGGAACCACAAAAGCATGAAAAATCAAAAACCATGTGGATCCCTAAGAAGCTCCTTGAAGCACAAAAAGAAACATCCAACTTGGCATCCAAAGTTGCTATTCCTCCATCCAAACCTCTCAAATTTGTTCCTCCATCACCTTCTTCATCCATTTTGGGCCCTTATGTCCCAAAATCCCAAGCTATTCCTCCATCCAAATCTCACAATTTGAAATACATCTTTCCTCCATTAGTCCATCACCCCTCAAGGTGTGTGCCAATGTCAATCTTGCCAACATTTCCATCCACTAAAGCCCAATTCTTCCAATGCTCTATCTATTATCCAATGCATATTTTTCATCCTTCGATCCCTTTGATCCAATCCTTTACATAAATCCTTGCCTTAGTTTCATCTCTTTTTCCATGTCCTTATCCTACCAACTTCTTTGAGCATACTTTTAAAGGTCATGGTCCATTTTTTTCAAGGCTACTATCCAAACAAAAAAAAAGATGCTTGAGTCCTTCTTCCATCCCCTATCATGTGTCCATCTTCTCTTGAAAAAGTCAAAATACAAAAAAAAAAAAAATGAAAAAAAAAAGTGAAAAAAAAAAGAAAAAAGAAAAAAGTAAAGCAAAAATAATTCGTCCACTGGTGAAAACTTGGAAAATAGGTGTCATGCATAATCTATGAACTTCTTGCACACCACACTTGGGGGCAGGTTTCCTCCTTCATATCCTATTGCCCTTCATTATCCTATCATACCATGTCATTACCCTTCATATCCTATTGTCCCTCATCTCCATTTCGTCTTTCCACCTTTGATCTTGACAAGGCTGACGATCTTCATGAGCATCATGCATCTTGTTTGCAACTTTTAGTCTATCATAGCTTTTGGTCATTTATCCATTTTCTTATTACAACCTTTCATCCATATTCCTTGGCTTATTACAACTTTCTGCCACTATCCCTTAGCCTACCTTGACTTTCAGTCCATGTCCCTTACCCATTCTTGGTCTTGCTTATCCTATCCATATCTTATCACTATCCATACACTCTTTTTCATTCCTTGATCTTGATGTGACATAAGGACACAAAATTTAAACATGGTTTCAAACACCTCTTGACATGTCCCTCATGCCATTTCACTGCTTTACATTGTCATATCTAGTCTCTTGTCCCATCACGCCATAGCCTTTGAAAATTGCATCTGTATTGTCTCCATAATAAAAGGCCTTTGTCTTCCCTCTATCCACCATCATTTCAGAAAGCCTATTTATTCACTTGTCATATTCCTTGCCTTGCTAGACATTGGGGGCAAAATCATAAAAAATCCCTAAAAAAATTGAAAAATGTCCTGAAAAAAATCCTAAAAAAATCAAATAAAGTCCTGAAAAAATGAACACAAAAAAATTGTAAAAAAACTTGAAAAGCAAAACAAAAAAATATCCCTTTTGTGCATAGACAGATCACTAAGCATCCCTCCAATGACACGCAATCACACACTGTGCTTTAATGGAATCATGCATTAACAGATGAACTTTTTCAATAAAACCAGACATTCAAGCTGATCACACTTGTCATATTAATCGAACATCAACATTACAATCATTTGTCTTTGTCACTACTATCATGGGTTTTATACAGGGTGTGGTATACTCGAAACTAGACTATGTCCTATCTTAGACAGGGTACCGCATGTCCTGAAACCAGATAGCATGATCGTCCTATCAGCACTTTCAACTTTTGATAATGAAGATCATGATGTTTGTTTGACTTGTTGGAATTAGCGAGTCTTATCATTTACTGATTTATCTTTGATCATGTTCCTATGTTGCTTGATGATGTCACTTAGTGATTTAGAGTGACTGGGATGGTTCATGGTCTCTTTCTTTTTTTTTTGTGATTGTCGTTTGTCTGCGATGTGTCTGTCTTTTGCAAAAAGGGTTGCATTTCAGCTCTGGCCTTCAATGCCATGATGCTACGCATCCATTTTGCTACATTAAAATAAAGGTTCTCACCTACAAAGTGCATTACTGAAAGCAAGTTTTTCTTCATCTCTCACTGTCCTCTGTCTCATTTCATTTCTTCTTACTAACATTTCTTCCATCAGTTTGGATAGTCAGTTCGGTCTAGTGCTCCAATCTCCACATACATAAGTTGCATCCTGCATTCATTGGTTAGTACATTTGCATTACATCGAGCATCATATCAAGCATTTTATCCATTTCGCATTATAAATGCATCAAAAACACATAAAAATACATTTATAAATAGTGCATAAGTCATCCATGCATAGAAAACAACTATAAGTCATAACACATTGCATCCCATCATATCGATGCATATCATATCATATATCCAAATAATATCAGAGTACAAAATTGGACTGTCTGTCCTCAGTATGGCCCGCAGGCTGACTACATAACGTCAAACTACATCTGTCTATCCTAAGGAGCACGTGCCTCTGTCACTAGGTGCTCCCTCTGTCCTCCTCATCCCTGCCATGTCTCAGAGATGATGTCCCTCCTGGTCCTAGTTGTGGTGGTCTCCTAGGTCCACTCACCCCCATGCTGCTCAATGACCTCTGAGAGCATGCCTTGCTCTCTGTCCTCAATCGTGCCCGATATGAAGCTGCTCTCTGCTCTGGTGGAACTACACTCTCATATAGTGTCCTCCAATGGTGTATCTCCTCTCTAGTCTCTACCAACATCTGTGCCATCTCCCATGCACTGGCATCCCTAATCGACCCAATGAACTCAGTAACTCTCTGTTCTTCTTATTGTGCCTGTGCTATTGTTGTATCTCGAGCCGCTATCAATCTAGTTATCTCTGCTCTAAATTGATCCTGCTCTATCCTCAAGATAGCATGCTATCTCTCTAATGTCACAATGTGATCCTACTGACTCGCTATGGTAGCCCCACACATCTCCATCTCCTTTGTGCTAGCTGTCTCCGGCTCTATGGGTATATCCTGCAATGCCTCCTGATCACCTAAATTTTGCTCATCATCGTCATTCCCCTCATCATCCTCATCCTTGTCATCCCCCTCCTCCTCATCACTGCCCTCATCCTCCTCATCATCCTCATCTCCCTCCTCCTCTCCTGCGAGTGGGAAGTCCTCCTATCTCCTCGGTACTAGAATGTCAGGATTTGTCAATGGCACTGGTTGTCGTCGTGCAAACCATCGCTCATACTCCTTTGTCATCCTGATGCCCACCACACCTGATCTCCAATCCCACTGTCTCTGTTGTAGCTGTGAGAAGTCAGCATATGCTATGTGTGGCTGAATCATACTCCCCCACTGACTCGTCTCTCTGTGAGATCGGGCAAAGTGTGCCATCCTTCTAGGTACATCCTGTCTCTCTCCAAAATATCATCTGACTCTCTCTGGTAGGTACATCTCAATCACTCTCTCGTGATTCACTAGTCACCCAATTAGGTATCTCTCCTATCTACAATACGGTAGCTCATCCCTATCATTTGACCATCCTGGGCAATCAAGATATGGCCTCCATGTGAACTCCCTCAATCTATCTAGCTCATGTCGCCAATACAATATGTATCCAAAAGGACCCTGTCTCAATGCTCCCTCATAGCAGTACACATATGGTCGATGTGGTACTACCTGTCTCTCTGTAATCAATCGACATATAGCTATGTGCTCAAATGCGCATACTTGTAGCAATGTGACTCCACAGCTCAAAGTCTGCACTCCCTGATATGCTATCTGATGCAACTGAAAATACAACATAGCTAGTACACATGGTCCCCATGCGTACACTGTCCCCTCTATCGCCATCCGCTGTAGCACTCTTCCCCATCCAATAAGGAATCCATGTCCTCATCTATCTCCTGCTAGTAGGCATGCTATCACCACACATCGTCGATTGTACTCTGATGCCATGGTCTCCCAGCCAATCTCCCTCTCTACGATATCCAAATCATCTACATCACACTCAAATAATCTGCATAATGCATCTCTCCCTATCACTGGGTCATACTTTATCATCTCCCCATGTATCGGAATGCGGAGGATACGCCATACATCCTCTAGTGTCACAGTTGCCTCTCCAGTCGCCAGATGGAAAGAGGAAGTCTCTGAATGCCATCGCTCTGCCAATGCGGTAAGCAGTCCTATGATTGCCCTAATCTCGGGCATGAGTGTGACATAGTATATCCCAAGTCCTGCTAATGTATCTCTATCCATGCTCCTAAGTCTATGTCTTAGCATGAAGCAGTCAGGTCAGTTCTCCCGCGTGATCAATGGATACTGTCAACTCTGCATCACATTTGGGGCATATTTTGTTAGTTTTAAGGTTTTCTCCTACAAGTTGCATTTTTTTGTTTCATATCCAAATCAGGGTGTTCTTTATCTATTTTGACCTATCCTACCCTTATCCCCCTTTTTCGGATCATTCGCATGCCATTTTTGACCAAATTAGGGTTGCCAATGCACAACTGCGCCTGTGTCAAGCATCCTACACCTATGTCATATAACCTGCACCTATGTACCCTACACAAGAATAGAAGACCAAACACAAGCACATAATTCGCCCTACACAAGCGCAGAAGTCAATTTCTGCATTCCCTGTGGGCCCCGCAATGTCCCACAAGCAAGTCAAATTCATGAAATTGAAAATATGGGTTTTTGAGATACATACCGATGCTCCTGCATCATCCGATCACTTGTAGGTGCATACATGTTCTCCAAGGTGATCCACCATTGGAATGTTTGCCATCTCTCTGCAAGTGTCCTTTTCCAAAGCAACAAATTCTCCTCTTTGGCTAGTGCAAATAAGCAATTTTCACTCTCTTTGTCTCATTTATAGATCTTTGTTAGTGCATAGATGGACATGCACTCCTTCCATCTTATGCTGGTCATGGTCTTTTGCACCATCAATTGCTTGTCCTTTGTGTATCCAATCTCTGATTGTCAGTCCATTCGATCCTATCATTTTTATCGATCAATTGGCCTCTTTTCTACTTGTTTCCGGCCAATTCCTTGGGGGGGCATGCATATGTCATTGTCAGTGTCTGGGGCATTTTCATTATAATTCTTTGAAACAACACTTAAAATTGCATTTTCTCAAAGAGGGGCAAAATGTAGACACCTAAAAATGGTCAACGCTTGCAGAATCATACTTTAACATTGGCGCATTGCCTTATTTTAGGTTTTTGCGTCGCATTAACATTTCTTCTATGTTGCGTACTTGGTCTTTATCAATTGCGAGCATCAAGTCCTTTTGCATTCCACATTTTTCTCGCTTTTGAATTAGGGTTTTGTCCTCTTATCAATCTTGTCATTTTGTGGTCGATTTGTCAACGATCCTCGTCCTTGTCAATCTCATCAATTTTGCGATCGATTTGTCATCGATCCTTGTCCTCTTGTCAATTTTGTCATTTTGCGATCAATTTGACATCGATTGTTGTCCTTCTCAATCATTTCAATTTGGATCAATTAGTCATTGTTCCTCATCAATTGGCGCATTTATCAGTATGAATCAAATCATTTATTAATTCAAAATCATGATCAAATCGACATTAAATCAATCTTACATCAAGACCTAATTGTCATCCTTGCATTGCTAATACATCTTCTAAGGTTTTATGATTTATTCATTTAATCTTGTTTGGCATTTTCCCTCTAGGTTAAATAATTTATTTATTTATCCTAAGTCTTCTTGTCACAATTAAATGTTTATTTAATTGGCTAATTAATTCCTCCTATTTTTGTAAATTAATTAATGAATGAAAAGTTATTAATTAATTTACCTAATTCTAATTTTCTAATTTCCACATCATTTCTAATTTTCTAATTTCCTAATTTCAATTTCCACCTAGTTAATTTCTCTCTAGTTTCTCCCTATTTTTGTGCTTCAGTGGAAGCATGAATTTCTCATGCGTCATACTTTTGGCATAGCAAGATGTCATAAGATTCTAGTTCTCTAAACCTTTGCATTGGAAATATGTCATAATTCATGACATAGAAGGTGTCATAACCTTCTTCTTTCCACTCAATTGTGCCATTTTCAAAATCAATTGCCTTTAATATCAATGTCATGCTAATCTTGTCTTTTCTCCAATTTATCTATAAATTGGATGAATTTCTTCAATCCTAGCTAATCACATTATCGAACTAATCACTTTGTCGAATCAATCACGCTTCGAGTATTCTTGCGCTACTATCTTGTCTACTTGCTTTCATCTCATGTGTATGCACTTGTAGGTGAGATCCACAAACAAATATATTTGAAGAAGAAAGAAGGACAATGGAGCCACATGAAGGAGATGTTCAGATCTATTTTTGGTTTGCTTAGTTTTCAATCTTGAATGTTTTGCTTTCATGTCTTTATTGAGTGTGTTTAGGATTGATCATTGCATTTGAGCTTTTGTGATTGAGCTAGATTAATATTGATTTGCTTGTGATGATTTCCGAATTCCTAGCTACAATCTATATAAATAGATCTCTTACAGTGGTGATCTAATTCATTGTTCGATTTTACAAAAAAGATTCCTCAAATGAATAACTAAACAAAATATTTCATTGGTTAGATTGACCTTGCAATCATACACAATCTTCTAGTGCAACTTCCAATGTAATAACACTTAGATGTGCCTTGATCTTGTAACACGTTTTCATGTGCATGTCCAGGTTCAATATATCTGGTAAAAAGTTTCACTCGATGAATATCAACTCGGTGAGTTAACTTTACTACTTGGTAGCCATGAAATAATAGTCGGTAAATAGCTCAGTGAATACTGCATTCTATGATAGCTTTCCTCTGTAACCGACTAGACTGTTCATATCGACTTCTCTATGTGTACCAACTGCATGATTTGGTAATACTAACCGACTAGTATATATAGTATGACTTTGAATATAAAAACTAATGGCAATTTGATAAGTAGTAACATGAAGAGGCTTGATTTTGATGATCCACCATAAGTTTAGGATCATATAGTGTTAGTTTTGGTCATAGAATGACCAATACATGTAGATATATTCTACATTTTTATTGTATATCGATTTGGACATGGCATATGCCACATTTTTGTAATACTTGTATTGACTTGGTAGACATGCCTTTTTTTATATATATAAATATCAATATTCGATCCAATAAATGTGTAATGAGTTCATTATTTTGTATTCATTGTATTTTGTGGTTGTCCTTTTATAAATTTAAATGAATATTTGCATATGTAATAAACAATATGAATATAAACAACAAAAATATATGATACAAAACATTGCAATCATGGAATATGATTTGATAAAATTTATAAAATGTTGAATTAACCCTACAAAACTCCTTGTATTTAGTTCATTATTGTGTATTCGATGTATTTGGTGGCTGCCCTATTATAAATTTAAATGAATATTTTCATATGTAATCATAAATATGATTATAAACAATAAAAATTGACAATATGAATATAAACAACAATGTGTTTGGTGCGAGAGCACCCTCACGCTCTCAATGGTCAAATTTTGTTCATCGTGTGCACAAACTGACGTTGTGAGCCCATCTAGGTGGGTAGGTTTATGCTAGGCATGCCCCTATCATCCATCCCAAAGCACTAGAACGTCAAGAGTCATACTGTACTAGTGCAATCTCTCAAGTGCCCTGAGTCCAAAAAATTGTCAAAATTTGATGAACTGTTTATTCAAATCCAGGATAAATATGGTCAATTAGTTTGATCCCATGGGGTCACGTGAGGCTCCTCTATAATTGTCTATCTCATTTTTTGACAACTCAGAGCCATTTTCGATTAGTAGCATTTTTTTGCCTACTGCAAAAGTCGTCAGTTGCATGCAATGAAAAGTTGCAAGATTGGCTGGAATTAATTTGGTTCATTGTGTTCACAAACTGATGTCATGAGCGTGTCCAAGTGGGTAGGTTTACGCTAGGCATGCCCCTGTCATGCATCCCAAAGCACTAGAACGTCGAGAGTCATACCCTACTGGTGCGATCTCTCAAGTGCCCTGAGTCCAAAAAATTGTCAAAACTTGACAGACTATTTCTTCCAAACCAGGACACATACAATCAATCTGTTTGATCCCGTGGGGTCACATGAGGCTCCTCTACAATGGCCTATCTCTATTTTTTACAATTCGGAGCCATTTTCAATTAGTAGCATTTTTTTGCCTACTCAAAAAACAGTCAGTTGCACGCAAGGAAAAGTTGCAAGATTGGCTAGAATCGATTTGGTTTGTCGTATGCACAAACCCACATCATGAGCGCATCCAAGTGGATAGGTTTACACTAGCCATGCCCCTTTCATGCATCCCAAAGCAACAGAACATCGAGAGTCATACCCTACCGATGCGATCTCTCAAGTGCCCTGAGTCCAAAAAATTGTCAAAACTTGACGGACTATTTCTTCCAATCCAGGACACGTACAGTCAATCTATTTGATCCCATGGGGTCACATGAAGCTCCTCTACAATTTCCTATCTCGGTTTTCAACGAATCAGAGCCATTTTCAATTAGTAGCATTTTTTCGCCTGATCCAAAAACTATCAATTGCCTGCAATGAAAAGTTGCAAGATTGGCTAGAATTGATTCGGTTCATCGTATGCACGAACCGACGTCGCGAGTGTGTCTGGGTGGGTAGGTTTAAGCTAGGCATGCCTCTATCATGCATCCCAAAGCACCAAAACATTGAGAATCATACCCTACCGACACAATGTAGAAGTTGCTTGACAACTTTTTTGACAATTTTTTTTGACAACAATGACAATTTTTACTCAAATTGTATCTAGTCTCAATCTATGACCCCTATGACCCAAAAATGACTCAAATAATTCTCCATGATTATACAAGAATCAAGAATGCCCATGATTGACCAGGGACACATCACATATACTCAAAACATAGTCACAAAACATTGACACACAAAATAGTCACAAAACATTGTCACATATTATTCAAAAAATTGCCTCTAAATATGGTCAAATCAGCTCTTGGCTATTTGATTATACAAAAAATTGTCTTACAAATCATCTCATGGGATTTTATACAAAATTTGGCATTACAATATGTACGATTCAGCTCATCGCCATTTTAATATACAAATCATCTCATGGGCTTTTATACAAAATTTGGCATTACAATATGTGCGATTCAGCTCATTGCCATTTTAATATACAAAATTTGGCATGTACATATGTACAAATCAGCTCATTGCCACTTAAATACACAAAATTATGCCCCTAAACATGTAAAAATCAGCTCATGGGCATTTATATATACAAAAAATGAATATAGAACAGTTCGTCGACGATTTATACAAAATTCTCAAAATCATTCTACTCTAAACCATAGAATCAATCAAGTGAGCCTTCAGGATTGGCTCTAACCCGTATTGTGTCAAGTATTACCTCATGGTCAGATTCATGAAATTTCCATAAAATATGGTTATGAGGTCTACCACGATACTTCGTCAAATGAATATTTGTTGCAACAACAAGGTTAGAGAAATGAAGAATATGTTTGTGTGTTTCAAAGTCCTCGAACAACCAAACATCATAATTCTTGATAGGGTATCTCTGAAGCCATGTTCCTGTCATGACAACAGACCCTATTGGGTACTCAATACCCTCTCCATCAATGATTGTGGTTGTCAATTTTCTCTTAGGCTCAACACAATGACACAAATAGTAATATGTTCCTTCTCCATTTCTCTCTTTTGCAACAACTGCATACACATGACCTGCATTTTATAAAGTGTTAATTAATACCAAAAATAAAGTATGATGTACAACAAAATGAACCAAAAGGAATACTTGCAAAAAAATTAACTCAAAAAATCACCTGAATCCACTAGGTCGGATACATGGTCAAAATTCAGTGATGTCTCCATCTGGCTCAATTGTAGTGCTTTGGGAATTTGATATGATTCAATGGGAACCAATGGTCTACAAGACCATTTGTCAACCCACTCTTGTGATTCACATTCTTCCCACAAACAATACATGCATGAAGAGCAAAAACATACCATCCGTCTTGAACAAATTACCACTGAACTTGAATTTCAACTCATAAATGAGTGCATGTCACTTGATCCTGCAACTGTACAACAATCTAGATAGTTTTCAATGTTAGATTCAGTGATCAACCAAAAATATCTATGAACCAATGACGTACCTGGATTACCTGGACCCATCATAGACTTACACCATCGCACAATTGTTTCTGCATCTACCAATTCAACACCACCTTCATACTTCAATTCTTGCCTATCTAGGGCTCTTTTCACACATGCTCCTGCACCATCATGCTCTCCCTTACCATATCCAGCCTCAGTGAAATTCAAAAAATGTTGTACATCGCTTGTCACATGCATCCTTGTCAACCAATAAAACATCCTTGCATTCTTGAATTGTGCAGTGCAATTATCTAACCATATTAAGTGTCGGTTGTATCGTATGTTCCTTTCCCTTAAACTATCATAGAAAACCTTAAAGCATCCTTGTACAAACTCCAATGAATGAGTATGATCATCACTTATGTAGAAGTGATACTCTCTTACAACCTTTCTATCCTCCTCTGTGCTATCATCTGCATGCATGAATGCTATGTGTACGAAAATAAAAACTTGTGTAGAGTGATAATACACAGATTGCACTTTATTTTGAGGTTGTAGTGTATAATTTTCAGCGAAATCAACGATAGAGACAATGGTACCAAGAGGAAATTTGTCCTTACATAACTTGAATTGCTCTTCTAACCATCGAGCTCTATGTGTATGCATTATATACTCATAAACTAGTTTCTCTTGAAACATTTTCATAAATTGAGCTACACATATATCATTTTTCACTAGCTCACATCTCTTCAAATCTTTTCCATCTTTAACTCCATAAGTGATTGTCTTGTATTTTCTGAAAGAAACTAGTTTCGTACCAATTTCATGTGTGCTCTCCAAATGTATGCATCTTGGTAAGCATTGCAAACCACCACATATAGCACAAGAACCTTCCAAACAAGGCATCTTATAATAAATGCAACCATCATGTCTATTACATAGCACACTTGAAATAAATTCTCTTGCCGACTTAGGAGGTGCTTGTATATTACATTCCTGCAAAACATTGTTAGTGTGCAAAGTAGAACAAATATGATGAAAAATATCATAATGCATGGAAAATTCAATATGTATCCTACAACAACACATGGTGCGTACATGATTAATCTTAATATAAAAAGGTTTTGCCATTTCAAAAAATCTTTGAGAAATTTTTATTTGAGGAAACTTTTGAAGGAATCTTTCATAAAATTTAGTTTGAGTCATATCCAAATAGTGTTTTGCATGTGGCTCATGATTTTTAGACCCAATTCACCTTCTAACAACATCTCTTTGGTTGGGCGATACTCTTGTCTTGTCATGCCAAAAATTTTCAATTAATGTTTTTAGTGCATCAACAACAACCTTGTCTTTACATGGTAGTCTACCCGAGAATGCCCAAAGAGAATTATTGTTAGGTTCCTCTATTTGTTCCTACCTCTTTAATGCTTTACTTAATGTTGTTCTACTAATGTTTAATGACTTACTTGTTTTTCTTATCAAACGATCATTTTTTATTTTCTTGCTCATTATGGTTGATGTAATGACACATTGAGTAGCATTAGAATCTTTACTACGTGATTTTGAACCAATAGATTTATATGCATCAAATAGATTTCTGACAATAGTTCTTTCATTTGTTACCTTTAGATGATCTTAGGCCTAGAATTTTCATTGTCTCTCTAAAATTCAAATTTTTAATCATTTGAACAATTAATTGGCATCTTGCGGTTTGATTTAAGTTTTTAAAATAGTTTTGCCATATTCTTTTAGCCATTCTCCTAAAATTTTGTTCATTCATTTTATTGGGCATTGACTTCAATATATTCTCATCAACATCAATTAGATACTTTGGTTTCCTACGAATGATTCTAGGAGGTGTTAACATCGGTGCATTATGTACATTCAATTCATGAAGTAGAGAAGGTGTAATATGTTCATCATTTAATTGATTATTCAATGCGGCATCTTCTTCAATTGTATTAGGTTCAAACGGTAAATTATCAAATGTATCTTCTTCAATTGTATTAGGTTCAAATGGTAAATTATCAAATGTTTCTTCTTCAATTGCATTAGGTGCATTATATTTGTTTGGTAAATTGAATTAAGATGTTGATGATGACATACCTTCTTCTCCCATTGTTCTTATGTCACGTAATTTCTTCATATGCTACCTTTGTCTATCCTTTTGAGCCTCTCATTGTTCCATCATTCCTCACTTGTTCTTTCCCATGGTTGATATCGGTTGATCTAAATAGAATCATATTACATAACTATGTAAAGAAAAGTTCATAAATAAACAAATAACCATAAATATGCATCTTATCACTATTTTTTGGAATCAAACTATTAAACAATCACAATTCAATCATTTGAAACCATGCAAAAACAAAAAACTAATAAAAACAACAATTCAATCATTTGAAATCATGCAAAAACAAAAAGTTCACTTACTTTTATATATACAACAGTGATAGAAGTGCAAACAGAGTTCCA